>NC_052343.1:29947921-29958234 GCF_016432855.1 Salvelinus namaycush | reverse complement strand
TCCACATTACATCAGTCCTCACCTACAGTACAGTCCACATTACATCAGTCCTCCTCTATCAGCGAAGTCCACATTACATCAGTCCTCCCTCTACAGTACAGTCCACATGTACCATCAGTCCTCCCATCACAGTTACAGTCACACATTACATCAGTCCTCCTCTACAGTACAGACATCTCAGACCTACACAGTTACAGTCCACTTACACCACCGTACAGTACTTAAATCAGCATCACTACAGTCCACATTACATCAGTCCCTCTACAGTCCACATTACATCAGTCCTCCCTCTACAGTACAGTCAACATTACATCAGTACAACAGTCAACATTACATCAGTCCAGCACACAGTCCACATCATCAGTATTCCACTACTACCAGTAGAGTACAGTCCACATTACATAGTCCTACTCTACAGTACCCAGTCCCATTACACAGTCTCCCTCTACAGTACAGTCCACATTTACATCAGTCCTCCCTCTACAGTCAGTCCACATTACACCTCATTCCTCCCTCATACAGTACAGTCCCACATTACATCAGTCCTCCCTCTACAGTACAGTCCACATTACATCAGTCTCTCCCTCTACAGGAGAGTCCACATTACATCAGTCCTCCTTACAGAGTACGTCCACATACATCGTCCCCCTCTACAGTACAGTCCACATTACATCAGTCCCCTCTAAGTACAGTCACATTCACAGTCCTCCCTCTACAGTTAGATCCACATCACATCAGTCCTCCTCTACATAAGTACAGTCCACCTTACATCAGTCCTCCCTCTCCAGAGAGTCCACATTACATCAGTCCTCCCTCTTACAGTGAGAGTCCACATTACAATCAGTCCTCCCCCATCACAGTAGATCCAGTCCACATTACATCAGTCCTCCCTCTACAGAGGTACAGTCCACATGACATCAAGTCCATCCCTCTACAGTACAGACCCACATTACATCAGTCCTCCCTCTACAGTAGAGTACAGTCCACATTACATCAGTCTCCCTCTACAGTAGAGTCCATTCACAGTCTCCCTTACAGTACAGTCCACATTACATCAGTCCTCCCTCTACAGTACAGTCCACATTACATCAGTCCTCCCTCTACAGTAGAGTACAGTCCCATTACAATCAGTCCTCCCTCTACAGTACAGTCCAAATTACATCAGTCCTCCCTTGTACAGTACAGTCCACATTACATCAGTCCTCCCTCTACAGAGAGAGTCCACATTACATCAGTCCTCCCTTACAGGAGGAGTCCAAAATTAAGATCAGTCCTCCCCTACAGTAAGTTACATGCGCATCAGTCTCCCTCTACAGTACAGTCCACATTACATCAGCTCCCTATACAGTAGAGTACAGTCACATACATCAGTCTTCCCCTCTACAGTAGAGTACAGTCCACATGTACATCAGTCCGACCCCTCTACAGAGTACAGTTCCACATTACATCAGTCCTCCCTCTCCAGTAGAGTCCACATTACATCAGTCCTCCCTCTACAGTACAGTTCCACACTACATCAGTCTCCTCTACAGTAGAGTACAGTCACATTACATCAGTCCTCCTCTATACAGTACAGTCCACATTTTACATCAGTCCTCCTCTACAGTAAGAGTACAGTCCACATTACATCAGTCCTCCCTCTACAGTAGAGTACAGTCCACATTACATCAGGTCTCCCTCTACAGTTACAGTCCACATACATCAGTCCTCCCTCTACAGTAGAGTACAGTCCACATTACATCAGTCCTCCCTCTACAGTAGAGTACAGTCACATTAACTCAGTCCTCCTCTACAGTAGAGTACAGTCCACATTACATCAGTCCTCCCTCTACAGTAGAGTACAGCCACATTACATCAGTCCTCCCTTACAGTACAGTACACATACAATCCAGTCCTCCCTCTACAGTAGAGTCAGTACACATTACATCAGTCCTCCCTCTACAGTACAAGTCCACATTACATCAGTCTCCCTAATTACAGTAGAGTACAAGTCCACATTACCAGTTCCCCCTACAGTACAGTCCACATACATCAGTCCTCCCTCTACAGATAGAGTACAGTCCACATTACATCAGTCCTACCTACAGGAGAGTAACATTCCAATTACATCAGTCCTCCCTCTACAGTAGAGTACAGTACAAATTACATCAGTCTCCCTCTACAGTACGTCCAATTACATCAGCCTCCCCTACATAAGAGTACAACAATTCCAGTCCCCCTCTACAGTAGAGTACAGTCCACACTTTCATCAGTCTCCCCTCTTACAGAAGTAATACAGTCACACCTACATCAGTCCTCCCTCTACAGTAGAGTACAGTCCAATTACAATCAGTCCTCCCTCTACAGTAGAGTACAGTCACATCGACATCAGTCCTCCTCTACAGTAGAGTACATACACATTATATCAGTCTTCCTTATACAGTAGAGACGCCACATACATCAGTCCTCCCTCTACGGTAGAGTCCACATTACATCAGCTCCCCCTACAGTACAGTCCACATTACATTCAGTCCCCTCTACAGTACAGTCCACATTACATCAGTCCTCCCTCTACAGTAGAGTTCCACATTACATCAGTTCACCTCTACAGTAGAGTACAGTCCACATTACATCAGTCCTCCTCTACAGTACGATTACAGCCTTAACATTACATCAGTCCTCCACTACAGTAGAGTCCCCACATTACATCAGTCCTCCCTCTACAGTACAGTCCACATTACATCAGTCTCCCCTACAGTAGAGTACAGTAAACATTACAATCAGTCCTCCCTCTACAATAGAGTACAGTCCACATTACATCAGTCCCCACCTCTACAGTAGAGTTACAGTCCAACATACAGCAGTCTCCCTCACAGTAGAGTACAGTCCACATTACATCAGTCCTCCCTCTACAGTGACAGTCCACATTACATCAGTCCTCCCTCTACAGTAGAGTACAGTCCACATTACATCAGTCCTCCCTCTACAGTAGAGTACAGTCCATTACATAGTCTACCTCTACAGTAGAGTACAGTCCAATTACATCAGTCCTCCCTCACAGAGAGTACAGTCACATTACATCAGTCCTCCCTACAGTACAGTCACATTACATCAGTCCTCCCTCTACAGTAGAGTACAGTCCACATTAACATCAGTCCTCCCTTACAGTACAGTCCACATTAATCAGTCCTCCCTACAGTAGAGTAAGTCCACATTACATCAGTCCTCCCTCTTAAGTAGAGTACAGTCCACATTACATCAGTCCTCCCTCTACAGTAGGAGTCCAACATTACATCAGTCCTCCCTCACAGTAGAGTCCACATTACATCAGTCCTCCCTCTACAGTAGAGTCACAGTCACACTGACACAGTCCTCCCTCTACAGGAGAGTCCATACATCACTCCTTCTACATGCAGTCCCACATCCTCTACAGTAGAGACAGTCCACATTACAATCAGTCCTTCCCTCTACAGTAGAGTACAGTCCACATGACATCAGTCCTTCCTCTACAGTAGAGTACAGCATCACACCTTACATCAGTCCTCCCTCACAGTACAGTCCACATTACCATCAGTCCTCCTCTACAGTAGAGTCTCACATTACATCAGTCCTCCCTCTACAGTACCGTCCACATACATCAAGTCTCCCTCTACAGTAGAGTCCACATTACATCAGTCCTCCCTCTACAGTACAGTCCACATTACATCAGTCCCCCTCTACAGTAGAGTACAGGTCCACATTACATCAGTCTCCTCTACAGTACACCACATTACATCAGTCTCCTCAGTAGAGTACAGTCCACATTACATCAGTCCTCCCTCTACAGTAGAGTACAGTTCCACATGACATCAGTCCTACCCTCTACAGTAGAGTAACAGTCAACATTACATCAGTCCTCCACTCTACAGTACAGTCCACATTACATCAGTCCTCCTCTACGTGTACAGTCCACATTACATCAGTCCTCCCTCTACAGTAGAGTACAGTCCACATTACATCAGTACCCCTACAGTAGCAGTCTACAGTCAAGAGTTACAGTTCACATACATCAGTCCTCCATCTACAGTACAAGTCCACATTACATCAGTCCCCTCTACAGTATAAGTCCACATTACATCAGTCCTCCCTTACAGGAGAGTCTTCACATTACACAGTCCTCCCTCCTACAGTTACAGTCCACATTACATCAGTCCTCCCTCACAGTTACAGTCCACATTACATCAGTCCTCCCTCTACAGTAGAGTACAGTCCACTTACATCAGTCCTCCCTTACAGTACAGTCCACATTACATCAGTCCTCCCTCTACAGTACAGTCCTACATTACATCAGTCCACATTACATCAGCCACATGACTCAGTATTCCCTCTACAGTAGAGTACAGTCACTTACATCAGTCCTCCTCTACAGTACAGTACAATTACATCAGTCCTCCCTCTACAGTAACAGTCCCACATTCACATCAGTCCTCCCTCTACAGTACAGTCCACATCTACATCAGTCCTCCCTCTACGTACAGTCCACATTACATCAGTCCTCCCTCTACAGTAGAGTCCACATACATCAGTCCTCCCTCTACAGGAGCAGTCCACATTACATCAGGCCCCCTCTGAGAGTACAGTCCACAATTAATCAGTCCTCCTCTACAGTACAGTACCACATTACATCCAGTCCTCCCTCTACAGTACAGTCCACATTACATCAGTCCACCTCTTAGAGTAGAGTCCACATTACATCAGTCCACCTCTACAGTAGAGTTACAGTCACATTACATCAGTCCTCCCTCTACAGGAGAGTCCCATACATCAGTCACTCCCTCTACAGGGAGAGTCCACATTAAACAGTCTCCCTTTACAGTAGAGTACAGTCCACATGACATCAGTCTCCTCTACAGCCTAGAGTACAGTCCACATTACATCAGTCTCCCTCTACAGTACACCCCCCCCTCCCCCCCCCCCCCCCCCCCCCGCCGAGTCCACATTACATCAGATCCTACAGCTACAGTAGAAGTACCAGTCCCACATTACATCAGTCCTCCCTCTACAGTAGAGGGAGGACTGATGTAATGTGGACTGTACTGTAGAGGAGGACTGATGTAATGGGACTGTACTCTACTGTAGAGGGAAGACTGATGTCATGTGGGACTGTATCTACTGTAGGGGGGACTGATGTAATGTGGACTCCCTGTAGAGGGAGGACTGATGTAATGTGGACTCTCCTGTAGAGGGAGACTGAGTAAGTGGACTGTACTCTACTGTAGAGGGAGGACTGATGTAATGTGGACTCTACGATAGAGGGAGGAATGATGTAATGTGGACTGTACTGTAGAGGGAGGACTGATGTAATGTGGACTGTACTGTAGAGGGAGGACTGATGTAATGTGGACTGTACTCTAGAGGGAGGACTGATGTAATGTGGACTCTCCTGTAGAGGGAGGACTGATGTAATGTGGACTCTACTGTGAGGGAGGCTGAGTAATGGGGACTGTACGTAGAGGAGGCTGATGTAATGTGGACTGTACTGTAGAGGGAGGACTGATGTAATGTGGAATGTACTGTAGAGGGAGGACTGATGTAATGTGGACTGTACTAGAGGAGACTGATGTAATGTGGACTGTAACTCTACTGTAGAGGGAATATGAGGCATGGACTGATGTAATGTGGACTGATGTAATGTGGACTGTACTGTAGAGAGGAGGATGATGTAATGTGGACTGTACTGTAGAGGGAGGACTGATGTAATGTGGACTGTACTATACTGTAGAGGGAGGACTGAGTAATGTGGACTGTACTGTAGAGGGAGGACTGATGTAATGTGGACTGTACTGTAGAGGGAGGCTGATGTAATGTGGACTCTCCTGTAGAGGGAGGACTGATGTAATGTGGACTGTACTGTAGAGGGAGACTGATGTAATGTGGACTGTACTGTAGAGGGAGGACTGATGTAATGTGAACTGTACTCACTGTAGAGGAGGACTGATGTCATGTGGACTGTACTCTACTGTAGAGGGAGGACTGATGTTAAGTGGGCTGATACTTACTGTAGAGGGAGGACTGATGTAATGGACTGTACTGTAGAGGGAGGACTTGATGTAATGTGGACTGTACTGTAGAGGGAGGACTGATGTAATGTGTGACTGTACTCTACGTAGGGAGGACTGATGTCATGTGGATGTACTCTATGTAGAGGGAGGACTGATGTAATGTGGACTGTACTTACTGAGGGGAGGACTGATGTAATGTGGACTGTACATGTAGAGGGAGGAGATGATGTAATGTGGACTGTACTCTACAGAGGAGGATGAGTAATGTGGACTGTACTGTAGAGGAGGACTGATGTAATGTGGACTTACTGTAGAGGGAGGACTGATGTAATGTGGACTGTAATGTAGAGGGAGACTGATGTAATGTGGACTGTACTTACTGTAGAGGGAGGACTGATGTAATGTGGACTGTACTGTAGAGGGGGACTGATGTAATGTGGACTGTACTCTACTTAGAGGGAAGACTGATGTCATGGGACTGTACTCTACTGTAGAGGGAGGACTGATGTAATGTGGACTCTCTCAGAGGTGATGATGGGACTCGTAGAGGGAGGACTGATGTAATGTGGACTGTACTCTACTGTAGAGGGAGGACTGATGTAATGTGGACTCTACTGTAGAGGGAGGACTGATGTAATGTGGACTGTACTGTAGAGGGAGGACTGATGTAATGTGGACTGTACTCTACTGTAGAGGGAGGACTGATGTAATGTGGACTGAACTCTACTGTAGAGGGAGGACTGATGTAATGTTGGACTGTACTGTAGAGGGAGGACTGATGTAATGTGGACTGTACTCTACTGTAGAGGGAGGACGATGTTAATGTGGACTGTACTGTAGAGGGAGGACTGATGTAATGGGACGACTCTACTGTAGAGGGAGGACTGATGTAATGTGGACGTACTTACTGTAGAGGTAGGACTGATGTAATGTGGATGTATTACTTAGAGGAGGACTGATGTAAGTGGACTGTACTCTACTGTAGAGGGAGGACTGATGTAATGTGGACTGAC
The DNA here is from genome assembly GCF_016432855.1 of Salvelinus namaycush. Taxonomy (NCBI): domain Eukaryota; kingdom Metazoa; phylum Chordata; class Actinopteri; order Salmoniformes; family Salmonidae; genus Salvelinus; species Salvelinus namaycush. The sequence continues at coordinate 29,951,201 of NC_052343.1, read as the reverse complement.
TGTAGAGGGAGGACTGATGTAATGTGGACTGTACTCTACTGTAGAGGGAGAGGACTGATGTAATGTGGACTGTACTCTAATGTAGAGGGAGGACTGATGTAATGTGGACTGTACTCTATTGAGAGGGAGGACTGATGTAATGTGACTGTACTCTACTGTAGAGGGAGGACTGATTTAATGTGGACTGTACTGTAGAGGAGGACTGATGTAATGTGGACTTACTGTTGAGGGAGGACTGATGTAATGTGGACTGTACTCTACTGTAGAGGGAGGACTGATGTAATGTGGACGTACTCACGTAGAGGGAGGAACTGATGTAATGTGGGACTCTACTGTAGAGGGAGGACTGATGTAATGTGGACTGTACTGTTAGAGGTGAGGAGGATGTAATGTGGACTGTACTGTAGAGGGAGGACTGATGTAATGTGGACTGACTGTAGAGGGAGGGACTGATGTAATGTGGACTTACTCTAGTATAGGGAAGACTGATGTAATGTGACTGTACTCTACTGTAGAGAGGACGATGATGTATGTGGACTGTACTTACTGTAGAGGGAGGACTGATGTAATGTGGACTGTACTTACTGTAGAGGGAGGACTGATGTAATGTGGACTGTACTTACTGTAGAGGGAGGACTGATGTAATGTGAATGTACTCTACTGTAGAGGAGGACTGAGTAATGTGGACTGTTCTACTGTAGAGGGAGGACTGATGTAATGTGGAACTTTACTGTAGAGGGAGGACTGATGTAATGTGGACTGTACTCTACTGTAGAGGGAGGACTGATGTAAGTGAGTACTCTACTGTAAGGGAGGACTGATGTAATGTGGACTGTACTCTACTGTAGAGGGAGGACTGATGTAATGTGGACTGTTACTGAGAGGAGATGATGTAATGTGGACTGTACTCTACTGTAGAGGGAGGACTGATATAGTAATGTGGACTGGACTGTAAGAGGGAGGACTGATATAATGTGTACTGTACTTACTGTAGAGGAGGACTGATGTAATGTGTACTGTACTGTAGAGGGAGGACTGATGTAATGTGGACTGTACTCTACTGTAGAGGGAGGACTGATGTAATGTGGACTGTACTCTACTGTAGAGGGAGGACTGATGTAATGTGGACTGTACTCTACTGTAGAGGGAGGACTGATGTAATGTGGACTGTACTCTACTGTAGAGGGAGGACTGATGTAATGTGGACTGTACTGTAGAGGGAGAACTGATGTAATGTGGACTGTACTCTACTGTAGAGGGAGGACTGATGTAATGTGGACTGTACTCTACTGTAGAGGGAGGACTGATGTAATGTGGACTGTACTGTAGAGGGAGGACTGATGTAATGTGGACTGTACTCTACTGTAGAGGGAGGACTGATGTAATGTGGACTGTACTGTAGAGGGAGGACTGATGTAATGTGGACTCTACTGTAGAGGGAGGGACTGATGTAATGTGGACGTACTGTAGAGGGAGGACTGATGTAATGTGGACTGTACTCTACTGTAGAGGGAGGACTGATGTAATGTGGACTGTACTCTACTGTAGAGGGAGGACTGATGTAAGGGACTGTACTCTACTGTAGAGGGAGGACTGATGTAATGTGGACTGTACTCTACTGTAGAGGGAGGACTGATGTAATGTGGGACTCTCCTGTAGAGGGAGGACTGATGTAATGTGGACTCTCTGTAGAGGGAGGACTGATGTAATGGGATCTCCTGTAAAGGGAGGACTGATGAATGTGGACTGTACTGTAGAGGGAGGACTGATGTAATGTGGACTGTACTTACTGTAGAGGGGACTGATGGAAGTGGACTGTACTGTAGAGGGAGGACTGATGTAATGTGGACTCTACTGTAGAGGGAGGACTGATGTAATGTGGACTCTACTGTAGAGGGAGGACTGATGTAATGTGGACTGTACTCTACTGTAGAGGGAGGACTGATGTAATGTGGACTGTACTGTAGAGGGAGGACTGATGTAATGTGGACTGTACTCTACTGTAGAGGGAAGACTGATGTCATGTGGACTGTACTCTACTGTAGAGGGAGGACTGATGTAATGTGGACTCTCCTGTAGAGGGAGGACTGATGTAATGTGGACTCTCCTGTAGAGGGAGGACTGATGTAATGTGGACTGTACTCTACTGTAGAGGGAGGACTGATGTAATGTGGACTCTACTGTAGAGGGAGGACTGATGTAATGTGGACTGTACTGTAGAGGAGGATGATGTAATTGGACTGTACTGTAGAGGGAGGACTGATGTAATGTGGACTGTACTCTAGAGGGAGGACTGATGTAATGTGGACTCTCCTGTAGAGGGAGGACTGATGTAATGTGGACTCTACTGTAGAGGGAGGACTGATGTAATGTGGACTGTACTGTAGAGGGAGGACTGATGTAATGGGACTGTAACTGTAGAGGGAGGACTGATGTAATGTGGACTGTACTGTAGAGGGAGGACTGATGTAATGTGGACTGTACTGTAGAGGGAGGACTGATGTAATGTGGACTGTACTCTACTGTAGAGGGAATACTGATGTCATGTGGACTGATGTAATGTGGACTGATGTAATGTGGACTGTACTGTAGAGGGAGGACTGATGTAATGTGGACTGTACTGTAGAGGGAGGACTGATGTAATGTGGACTGTACTTACGTGAGGGTAGGACTGATGGATGGGAACTGTACTGTAGGGGAGGACTGATGTAATGTGGACTGTACTGTAGAGGGAGGACTGATGTAATGTGGACTCTCCTGTAGAGGGAGGACTGATGTAATGTGGACTGTACTGTAGAGGGAGGACTGATGTAATGTGGACTGTACTGTAGAGGGAGGACTGATGTAATGTGAACTGTACTCTACTGTAGAGGGAGGACTGATGTCATGTGGACTGTACTCTACTGTAGAGGGAGGACTGATGTAATGTGGACTGTACCTACTGTAGAGGGAGGACTGATGTAATGTGGACTGTATGTAGAGGAGGACTGATGTAATGTGGACTGTACTGTAGAGGGAGGACTGATGTAATGTGAACTGTACTCTACTGTAGAGGGAGGACTGATGTCATGTGGACTGTACTCTACTGTAGAGGGAGGACTGATGTAATGTGGACTGTACTCTACTGTAGAGGGAGGACTGATGTAATGTGGGACTGTACTGTAGAGGGAGGACTGATGTAATGTGGACTGTACTCTACTGTAGAGGGAGGACTGATGTAATGTGGACTGTACTGTAGAGGGAGGACTGATGTAATGTGGACTGTACTGTAGAGGGAGGA
>NC_052343.1:29820421-29942921 GCF_016432855.1 Salvelinus namaycush | reverse complement strand
CTAAACCCGCACGCACGAACACCGGCACGGCACTGCTTACACCCGGCACGGCACAGCTAACACCGGCACTGCTACACCCAGCACAGCTAACACCGGCACTGCTAACACACAGCAAAGCTAACACCCAGCCCAGCAACACCCGGCACGGCACGGCTAACACCGGCACGGCACAGCTAACACCCGGCACGGCACAGCTAACACCCGGCACGGCACTGCTACCGCCCAGCACGGCACTGCTACCGCCCAGCACGGCTAACACCGGCACGGCACTGCTAACACCCGGCACGGCACAGCTAACACCCGGCCGGCACAGCTAACACCCGGCACGGCACTGCTAACACCCGGCACGGCACCTGCTTACACCCGGCACGGCACAGCTAACACCCGGCACTGCTAACACCAGCACAGCTAACACCCGGCACTGCTAACACACAGCAAAGCTAACACCAGCCCAGCTAACACCGGCACGGCACGGCTAACACCCGGCACGGCACAGGCTAACACCCGGCACGCACAGCTAACACCCGGCACGGCACAGCTAACACCCGCACGGCACAGCTAACACCCGGCAGGCACTGCTAACACCGGCACGGCACCTGCTAACACCCGGCACGGCACTGCTAACACACCCTGCCGGCACAGCTAACACCCGGCACGGCACAGCTAACACCCGGCACGCAATGCTAACACCCGGCACGGCACTGCTTACCACCGCGACGGCACAGCTAACACCCGGCACTGCTACACCCAGCACAGCTAACACCCGGCACTGCTAACACACAGCAAAGCTAACACCCAGCCAGCTAACACACCGGCACGGCACGGCTAACACCCGGCACGGCACAGAACACCCGGCAGCACAGCTAACCACCGGCACGGCCAGTAACACCCGGCACGGCACAGCTAACACCCGGCACGGCATGCTAACCACCCGGCAAGCACGCTAACACCCGGCACGGCACAGCTAAACACGCCATGCTAACACCAGCACAGCCTACAACACCGGCACTGCTAACACACAGCCAAAGCTAACACCCAGCCCAGCTAACACCGGCAGCACGGCTAAAACACCGGCACGGCACAGCTAACACCCGGCACGGCACAGCTAAAACCCGGCACGGCACTGCTACCGCCCAGCACGGCACGCTACGCCCAGCACGGCAACACCCGGCACGGCACTGCTAACACCGCGCACGGCACAGCTAACACCCGGCAGCCACAGCTAACACCCGGCACGGCACTGCTAACACCGGCACGGCACTGCTAACACCCGGCACGGCACTGCTTACACCCGGCACGGCACAGCTAACACCCGGCACTGCTAAAACCCAGCACAGCTAACACCGGCACTGCTAACACCGGCACTGCTAACACACAGCAAAGCTAACACCCAGCCCAGCTAACACCGGCACGGCTAACACCGGCACGGCACAGCTAACACCCGGCACGGCACAGCTAACACCCGGCACGGCACTGCTACCGCCCAGCACGGCACTGCTACCGCCCAGCCAGGCTAACACCACGGCCGGCACAGTAACACCCGGCACGGCACTGCTAACACCCGGCACGGCACTGCTAACACCTGGCACGGCACTGCTAACACCCGGCACGGCACAGCTACACCCGGCACTGCTAACACCCAGCACAGCTAACCCGGCACTGCTAACACCCAGCACAGCTAACACCCGGCACTGCTAACACCCGGCACGGCTAAACCCCGGAGTGATAAGACCAATTGAATCACTGAGGAATGTCATTCTACGTTTTGGTTGGATAATTAGTTGGGTTGAAGCTATGATTTGGAATATGAATGATTTCCCTGACCTATTTTCTATTCTGAGCATAAGGACTGAGAGGGAAGACTGTCCTATATGTTATGATGATATGTTATGTGTTTGATTTCCCTGACCTATTTTCTATTCTGAGCATAAGGACTGAGAGGGAAGACTGTCCTACATGTTATGATGATATGTTTGTATGTTGGTTTAGATACCGGTTCTCATGTAACTTAGGGAACTTTCTATGTTATGGTTTTTATTTTTCTCAACAATGAATTATTCTGTGTGATTAAACCAAGTCTGTCTTGTAGAATAAAGTTTAAACGTAGTTTCAGAAGGGAGAAAGCTTACATATAAGTTAAGGTACTTGACAATGAAGGGATTTGATTCTTTATTTTTCTTTTAAATTTGATTCATTTTTTTTTAAGCATATACTCTGCAACTACTGTTAGATAAATGTGTAAAGTTAATGTTCTGATTCTCGAGACGGTGTCCCTTGAGAGGGGAATGTCGTTAGGTATACATATATAAATAAGATGTTTTAGATATCTTTATGCTTGTCATTAGAATATCTTCTGTTGGACTATACTGTTGGACAGTTGCATTTTCCCTTCTCAGCTAGGGCTTAGTCACTTGGGGCCAGAGAGGGGGAGGTCTGGCTTGTCTTCATATGTCAATGTACCTGTTAAACCATGTGATGCTATGTAGAATATCAGAAGGGGAGGAGGAGGCTTGGAAATGTGTCTGTAACTATTGTATGTCCCTCTGAGGTTGCCTTATCTTGACCTAGTATATGACCTAAGAGGCTCACTGTCTTTTCTGAGCTTGTCCAGGAGGGGTTGTATTTGGATGGGAGTATCTAGAATTGACATGATTTATGCCATTGGATGAGGTAATGTTTTGGTACCAAGCACGAGATTGGAACCTCGTCTTAGAGACCAAACTGAACAATAATTATAGCTAATGCTATCTAGCTATGGGATACTCCTCTTTCAAGTAAAAGGTTCTTAGCGAACTGTTCCTAAGATCTGTGGTTGTCATGTAGGTTGAGAGGGGTGTATCTTGGCTATAAAAGATACTAAGAATTGTTTTGTAAGCACTCAGAGAATTCATTTATAGACTCTGAATTGATCTGAGAGTCAAAAAGGGCTTTGGTGAAGCTCATATATAATTAAAGATGGACTTATAATATAACTCTGATTGTGTGTGTGTGGTTGGCTCTCTCATCATTGAGTAATACAGGAAATTACCACGACAACTGCTAACCCCGGCACAGCTAACACACTGGCCGGTTGACACCATCTCAACACACACAACAATATTTTTGAATATTATTAAACACTAATACATCAGCATTATATTATACACAAGTATTACAACTAAAACATTGTGAGGAACCTGAGCAAAGATCTTGACCAGTTTGGATGGTTTGCTGTCTGATCTCCAGAAACTCTCTCCACCACTGTTTAGCATAAACCAGGAACAGCCTCCCTCCTTCCGCCGTCTTCTGCGCTCGGATTGCTGCAGATAACGAGAACCGAACAACCATTATCGACGGCCGCCTCTTAGGAAGGAACAACATCAGATGTCAGCGAATCGTAGCGTGACAACATGACAGAGCATAGTAGCATAGCATGACCTCTGACCTGGGTGGTGATGATGTCAGGTGACAGGATCTCTGACAGAGGAGGGTACAGTTCAAGACTCAGGTTGAGTACACCAGCCGTCACCTTACACCACATACTGTTAGGATACAGAGACATACTGAACACCTGTTAGGATACAGAGACATACTGAACACCTGTTGGGACAGACCAGCTTTACCTTACATTCACTACCTGTTAGGATACAGAGACATACTGAACACCTGTTAGATACAGAGACATACTGAAACCCTGTTAGGAAGACCAGCTGTTACCTTACATTCACTACCTGTTAGGATACAGAGACATACTGAACACCTGTTAGGATACAGAGACATACTGAACACCTGTTAGGACAGACCAGCTGTTACCTACATTCACTACCTGTTAGGTACAGAGACATACTGAACACCTGTTAGGACAGACCAGCTTACCTTACATTCACTACCTGTTAGGATACAGAGACATACTGAACACCTGTTAGGATACAGAGACATACTGAAACACCTGTTAGGACAGACCAGCTGTTACCTTACATTCACTAACTCGTGGATACAGAGGAGACATACTGAACACCTGTTAGGACAGACCAGCTGTTACCTTACACTCACTACCTGTTAGGATACAGAGACATACTGAACACCTGTTAGGATACAGAGACATAATGAACACCTGTTAGGACAGACAGCTGTTACCTTACATTCACTACCTGTTAGGATACAGAGGAGACATACTGAACACCTGTTAGGACAGACCAGCTGTTACCTTACATTCACTACCTGTTAGGATACAGAGACATACTGAACACTGTTAGGACAGACCAGCCGTCACCTTACATTCACTACCTGTTAGGATACAGAGACATACTGAACACCTGTTAGGACAGACCAGCTGTTACCTTACACTCACTACTGTTAGGATAACAGAGACATACTGAACACCTGTTAGACAGACCAGCTGTTACCTTACATTCACTACCTGTTAGGATACAGAAACATACTGAACACTGTTAGGACAGACCAGCTGTTACCTTACATTCACTACCTGTTAGGATACAGAGACATACTGAACACCTGTTAGGATACAGAGACATACTGAACACCTGTTAGGATACAGAGACATATGAACACCTGTTAGGACAGACCAGTGTTACCTTACATTCACTACCTGTTAGGATACAGAGACATACTGAACACCTGTTAGGATACAGAGACATACTGAACACCTGTTAGGACAGACCAGCTGTTACCTTACATTCACTACCTGTTAGGATACAGAGACATACTGAACACAGTTAGGATACAGAGACATACTGAACACCTGTTGGGACAGACCAGCTGTACCTTACAGTCACTAACTGTTAGGATACAGAGACATACTGAACACCTGTTAGGATACAGAGACATACTGAACACCTGTTAGGACAGACCAGCACGTCACCTTATTCACTACGTTAGGATACAGAGACATACTGAACACCTGTTAGGACAGACAGCTGTTACCTTACATTCACTACTGTTAGGACTACAGAGACATACTGAACACCTGTTAGAACAGACCAGCTGTTACCTTACATTCACTACTGTTAGGATACAGAGAAATACTGAACAATGTTAGGATACAGAACATACGAACACCTGTTAGGACAGACCAGAAACACCTACAGTCACTACCGACAGTTGGAACAGAACAGAAACCCAGAACAGCAGACAGACAGTCACTACCGACAGTTGGACAGAACAGAAACCAGAACAGCAGACAGACCAGTCACTACCGACAGTTGGAACAGAACAGAACCCAGAACAGCAGACAGACCAGTCACTACCGACAGTTGGAACAGAACAGAAACCCAGAACAGCAGACAGAACAGTCACTACGACAGTTGGACAGAACGAAACCAGAACAGCAGACAGACAGTCAACTACCGACAGTTGGAACAGAACAGAAACCCAGAACAGCAGACAGACCAGTCACTACCGACAGTTGGAACAGAACAGAAACCCAGAACAGCAGACAGACCAGTCACTACCGACAGTTGGAACAGAACAGAAACCGAAACAGCAGACAGACAGTCACTACCGACAGTTGGAACAGAACAGAAACCCAGAACAGCAGACAGACCAGTCACTACCGACAGTTGGAACAGAAACAGAACCCAGAACAGCAGACAGACCATCACTACCGACAGTTGGAACAGAACAGAAACCAGAACAGCAGACGACCAGTCACTACGACAGTTGGAACAGAACAGAAACCCAGAACAGCAGACAGACCAGTCACTACCGACAGTTGGAACAGAACAGAAACCCAGAACAGCAGACAGACCAGTCACTACCGACAGTTGGAACAGAACAGAAACCCAGAACAGCAGACAGACCAGTCACTACCGACAGTTGGAACAGAACAGAAAACCAGAACAGCAGACAGACCAGTCACTACCGACAGTGGAACAGAACAGAAACCCAGAACAGCAGACAGACCAGTCACTACCGACAGTTGGAACAGAACAGAAACCCAGAACAGCAGACAGACAGTCACTACCGACAGTTGAACAGAACAGAAACCCAGAACAGCAGAACAGACCAGTCACTACCGAGTTGGAACAGAACAGAACACCAGAACAGCAGACAGACCAGTCACTACCGGACAATTGGAACAGAACAAGAAACCCAGAACAGCAGACAGACCAGTCACTACCGACAGTTGGAACAGAACAGAAACCCAGAAACAGCAGACAGACCAGTCACTACCGACAGTTGGAACAGAACAGAAACCAGAACAGCAGACAGACCAGTCACTACGACAGTTGGAACAGAACAGAAACAGAACAGCAGACAGACCAGTCACATACCGACAGTTGGAACAGAACAGAAACCCAGAACAGCAGACAGACCAGTCACTACCGACAGTTGGAACAGAACAGAAACCCAGAACAGCAGCAGACCAGTCACTACCGACAGTTGGAACAGAACAGAAACCAGAACAGCAGACAGACCAGTCACTACCGACAGTTGGAACAGAACAGAAACCCAGAACAGCAGACAGACACAGTCACTACCGACAGTTGGAACAGAACAGAAACCCAGAACAGCAGACACCAGTCACTACCGACCAGTTGGAACAGAACAGAAACCCAGAACAGCAGACAGGATGTTTTCCTCTCTTTTATATTTAATTTATATGTATTTAACTGGGTGTAAATCAGGCTAATTAATAGAAAATGCAGGTTACTTTTCCTTCAGAAAATTAAACCTCAAATAGTTAAACCCCAGTGTCCCTACCGACTCCAAGCAGCTCTACAGCAATGTGGTCTTCCCAGAGGGAGAGGAGAGGACGGGTCTCCAGTCCAGGAGTAAGAGGAGACCAGGGGGTTTCGCTGGACGTGTCTCTCTTTATCAACACAGGTGGACCGGGTCACAGATAGACAACATCGTGGTGGCATCTGCCATCTTACTGCCATCGCCTGTAAGACACAGGACAAAGGAAGGTCCGGAACAATAAGACTCTTCAGAGACGATCAATTATACGTCGTTGTTGTTGCTGGATTACCCCCTCTTTTCATCAATATCTATCTGTCTCATCGCTGCAACTCCCCAACGGGCTCGGGAGACGAAGGTCGAGTCAGGTGTCCTCTGAAACATGACCCGCCAAACCACACTTCTTAATACCTGATGCTTAACCCGGAAGCCGTCGCACCAATCGTGTCGGAGGAAACACCGTTCAAACTGACGCCCGAAGTAGCCTGCAGGGGAGAGATGAGCGCGATTACCAAGTAAAGCCCCCCCCGGCCAAACCCTCCCTAACCCGGGCAGCGCTGGGCCAATTGGCGCGCCCTAAGGGACTCCCGATCACAGCCGGTTGTGATACAGACCGGTATCGAACCCGGGTCTGTAGTGACACCCTACACTCCTTGTGGGACTCCTTGTGGCGATGCAGTGCCTTAGACCGGTATCCTTGTTCATCGCGCACCAGCGACTCCTGTGGCGGGCCGGGCGCGCAGTGCGTGCTAACCAAGGGGGCCAGGTACACGTTGTCTCCGACACATTGGTGCGGCTGGCTTCCGGGTTGGATGCGCGCTGTGTTAAGAAGCAGTGCGGCTTGGTTGGGTTTGTGCTTCGGAGGACGCGTGGCTTTCGACCTTCGTCTCTCCCGAGCCCGTAAGGGAGTTGTAGCGATGAGACAAGATAGTAATTACTAACAATTGGATACTACGAACTTGGGGAGAAAAAGGGGTAAAAAAAATAATAATAATAAAAAAAGATAAAATAGATTAAAGGAGGCAATGTTGTCGCAAGTAAACCAGTATCTCCAGCAGGAAGTAAACCAGTCTGTACCCAGTCCCTCTCTGTGTATCTCCAGCAGGAAGCCAGTTGTGTAATATCAGGCAGTCAGGAAGTAAACCAGTCTGTACCCAGTCCCTCTCTGTGTATTCCAGCAGGAAGCCAGTTGTGTAATATCAGGCAGTCAGGAAGTAAAACCAGTCTGTACCCAGTCTCTCTGTGTATCTCCAGCAGGAAGTAAACAGTCTGTACCCAGTCCCTCTCTGTGTATCTCAGCAGGAAGTAAACCAGTCTGTACCCAGTCCCTCTCTGTGTATCTCCACGGAAGCCAGTTTGGTAATATAGGCAGTCAGGAAGTAAACAGTCTGTACCCAGTCCCTCTCTGTGTATCTCAGCAGGAAACCAGTTGTGTAATATCAGGCAGTCAGGAAGGAAACCAGTCTGTACCAGTCCCTCTCTGTGTATCTCCAGCAGGAAACCAGTTGTGTAATATCAGGCAGTCAGGAAGTAAACCAGTCTGTACCCAGTCCTCTCTGTGTATCTCCAGCAGGAAGCCAGTGTGTAAATATCAGGCAGTCAGGAAGTAAACCAGTCTGTACCCAGTCCCTCTCTGTGTATCTCCAGCAGGAAACCAGTTGTGTAATATCAGGCAGTCAGGAAGTAAACCAGTCTGTACCCAGTCCCTCTCTGTGTATCTCCAGCAGGAAACCAGTTGTGTAATATCAGGCAGTCAGGAAGTAAACCAGTCTGTACCCAGTCCCTCTCTGTGTATCTCCAGCAGGAAACCAGTTGTGTAATATCAGCAGTCAGGAAGTAAACCAGTCTGTACCCAGTCCCCTCTGTGTATCTCCAGCAGGAAGACAGTTGTGAATATCAGGCAGTCAGGAAGTAAACCAGTCTGTACCCAGTCCCTCTCTGTGTATCTCAGCAGGAAACCAGTTGTGAATATCAGGCAGTCAGGAAAAACCAGTCTCGTACCCAGTCCCTCTCTGTGTATCTCCAGCAGGAAGCCAGTTGTGTAATATAGGCAGTCAGGAAGTAAACCAGTCTGTACCCAGTCCCTCTCTGTGTATCTCCAGCAGGAAGCCAGTTGTGTAATATCAGGCAGTCAGGAAGTAAACCAGTCTGTACCCAGTCCCTCTCTGTGTATCTCCAGCAGGAAACCAGTTGTGTAATATCAGGCAGTAGGAAGTAAACCAGTCTGACCCAGTCCCTCTCTGTGTATCTCCAGCAGGAAGCCAGTTGTGTAATATCAGGAAGTCAGGTAGTAAACCAGTCTGTACCCATCCCTCTCTGTGTATCTCCAGCAGGAAGCCAGTTGTGTAATATCAGGAAGTCAGGTAGTAAACCAGTCTGTACCCAGTCCCTCTCTGGTATCTCCAGCAGGAAGCCCTCCTGCAGGTCTGGCTCACAGGCACAGGGGACAGGCTTGGGCGGAAGCGCTGGTTCTGAAGTGCAGGTAGAGGGTGAAGGTGGAGCAGACCTGACCAGGTAGAGGCTCTGGCTCCTTGAGGTGCTCTAGAAAGGCCTTACCCCCAGGACCTGGAGGTACAGGTACCTCCTCGCTGGGTCATGTTGGCTGGGGGAGGACAGAAAATACAATTATTTGACACTGAACAGTAGTAAGGGAACTTTAGGTGCTACAAGAGACTGCTCGGTTCAATCTCCCCCGGTAACAGTTGTTCTACTTTTCTTGAGCTTTGTCGGGTCCGTCAATAAAGTGAGGTTGCCGGTTTGGAGTGCTCTGGAGTCCTAACTCTGTGTCAGGCACTTCTATCGAAACAGAGTCAACGTTAAGAAGGTACGGAAGCCCAGAGAGGACATATGAAAAATACATAATACAAAACCCTCATTATGTTGAGATCACATCTTATTTATGTCATGAACACTACAAACCCTCATTATGTTGAGATCACATCTTATTTATGTCATGAACACTACAAACCCTCATTATGTTGAGATCAATCTTATTTATGTCATGAACACTACATAACAAAAGTTGTTTTGTTGAGATGACGAGAAAAACTCTATAAATTGGAGTGGATCAGTGTTGATATGAAGACTGACAGTCTGGCTGAGGCAGCAGAGCCCACAGTGGAATGCCCCAGGAGTGCGTTGTGACTCTTGCTTGTCAGGCATTGTTCAGGGCTTAAATGCCCCAGGAGTGCATTGTGAGCTGCGTCAGGCATTGTTCAGGGCTTAAATGCCCCAGGAGTGCATTGTGAGCTGCTTGTCAGGCATTGGTCAGGGCTTAAATGCCCCAGGAATGCATTGCGATCAATACAGCCACAGGGCTCCTTGATGAGGTGGTTAATCCTGCATGGTACAAATGAATGATGTGTGGTACTTTCAATTACCTCGTGGTCTCAAATTAAACAACGTTGTTATGTAGTGATCATCAGATAAGTCTTGATCTCGACATAAGGGGATTTTTTTGTTGTGTGTGTATTTCATTTCCTCTCTGGACTTCCGTAGAAAGTTGCATTCAACCTCCGATAATAAATGTGTCGTCTGAACGGAAGATTTCCCATTAACTCACCTTGGAGAAACGAAGATCCTCATGACATCGTCTACGATTCCCCTGCGTTGCAGAGCCCGGAGGAAGTCCTCCTCAGAGAGAGAGCTATGTCCAGGGTCCAGATCCTCCCTCACGGTCTCTGCCAACACATCCCTGATCTTCCCATGGATGTTCATCTGACAAAACACACGTTACTACTAGTCACAGGATCTAGAACAGAATGGTTCAAGCCCCCACTCCTGGCTGTTTCTCGCTCAATGGCAACAGTGGAATAATTCAACAGTCTCTCTTTAACTAGAAGTGTGTCCCTGTAATAGCTAGCTACAGTTGAAGTCGGAGGTTTACATACACCTTAAGCCAAATACATTAAACTCAGTTTTTCCACAATTCCTGACATTTAATCATAGGAAAAAGTATCTGTTTTAGGTCAGCTAGGATCCCACTTTATTTTTATAATGTGAAATGTCAGAATAATAGTAGAATGATTTATTTCAGCTTTTATTTCTTTCATCACATTCCCAGGGGTCAGAAGTTTACTACACTAATTAGTATTTGGTAGCATTGCCTTTAAATTGTTTAACTTGGGTGAAACGTTTCGGGTAGCTTCCACAAGCTTCCCACAATAAGTTGGGTGAATTTGGTCCATTCCTCCTGACAGAGCTGGTGTAACTGAGTCAGGATTGTAGGCCTCCTGCTCGCACACCCTTTTTCAGTTTGCCCACAATTTCTATGAGCTTGAGGTCAGGGCTTGTGATGGTCACTCCAAACTTGATTTGTTGTCCTTAAGCCATTTGCCACACCATTATGTCGTTAATGTCCAACGACTTGCCTAAACCTATAGTTTGTTAACAAGAAATTGTGGAGTGGTTAAAAAAGCGAGTTTTAAATGACTCCAACTGTATGTCTATTCATGTTTTAAGCTCGTGTTCTCTATCAGTAAGAAAACGTACGAGGTACCAATTCAAGTAGTCTAGGCCCATGTTATTGAACACATAAGCTATCAGATTGGTCATGAAAATGGATGTGTTTTGTTTAAAATGCTTCGGTAACTAGCTACTTGATCAGATGGTTATGTATGATCGCTTTAGTTCAGATGCTTTTCTCCGGTGGCAGAGACATCTCGCAGACTTCCACCCGCGTTTCGCCTGTTTTACTAAATTAACACTACACTGTACGTGTGGTAAGAAGTGTATATGTTAAATGGATTATTAGTTTCGTATACTTATTGCCTGAATAACACGAAGGATCGGAAAATCCATCTGCAAAACTTCAATCCAGACCTCACAACAATAACTGTCAGTTTAAAACTGTGTGGCGGAAAAGGAAGCGGGGATGTGTCCTCCTCATTGCTGAAGAGGTAGTCTAATTAAAGTCTAACTAAGGACAAAACCATTCCATAAATAACAATAATCCACACCAAGATTTACATAAAACCATCACTTTGAAGACTGAGGTCTGTTTTAACGTGTATTTGCTTTATTTTCATTAAATATTTAACATTTCTATAAATCGTCAGCGATAAAACTACTCGCTATAACCCTGTGTCCTATCCCTAACCTAGACCCTCTACTATAACCCTGTGTCCTATCCCTAACCTAGACCCTCTACTATAACCCTGTGTCCTATCCCTAACCTAGACCCTCTACTATAACCCTGTGTCCTATCCCTAACCTAGACCCTCTACTATAACCCTGTGTCCTATCCCTAACCTAGACCCTCTACTATAACCCTGTGTCCTATCCCTAACCTAGACCCTCTACTATAACCCTGTGTCCTATCCCTAACCTAGACCCTCTACTATAACCCTGTGTCCTATCCCTAACCTAGACCCTCTACTATAACCCTGTGTCCTATCCCTAACCTAGACCCTCTACTATAACCCTGTGTCCTATCCCTAACCTAGACCCTCTACTATAACCCTGTGTCCTATCCCTAACCTAGACCCTCTACTATAACCCTGTGTCCTATCCCTAACCTAGACCCTCTACTATAACCCTGTGTCCTATCCCTAACCTAGACCCTCTACTATAACCCTGTGTCCTATCCCTAACCTAGACCCTCTACTATAACCCTGTGTCCTATCCCTAACCTAGACCCTCTACTATAACCCTGTGTCCTATCCCTAACCTAGACCCTCTACTATAACCCTGTGTCCTATCCCTAACCTAGACCCTCTACTATAACCCTGTGTCCTATCCCTAACCTAGACCTCTACTATAACCCTGTGTCCTATCCCTAACCTAGACCCTCTACTATAACCCTGTGTCCTATCCCTAACCTAGACCCTCTACTATAACCCTGTGTCCTATCCCTAACCTAGACCCTCTACTATAACCCTGTGTCCTATCCCTAACCTAGACCCTCTACTATAACCCTGTGTCCTATCCCTAACCTAGACCCTCTACTATAACCCTGTGTCCTATCCCTAACCTAGACCCTCTACTATAACCCTGTGTCCTATCCCTAACCTAGACCCTCTACTATAACCCTGTGTCCTATCCCTAACCTAGACCCTCTACTATAACCCTGTGTCCTATCCCTAACCTAGACCCTCTACTATAACCCTGTGTCCTATCCCTAACCTAGACCCTCTACTATAACCCTGTGTCCTATCCCTAACCTAGACCCTCTACTATAACCCTGTGTCCTATCCCTAACCTAGACCCTCTACTATAACCCTGTGTCCTATCCCTAACCTAGACCCTCTACTATAACCCTGTGTCCTATCCCTAACCTAGACCCTCTACTATAACCCTGTGTCCTATCCCTAACCTAGACCCTCTACTATAACCCTGTGTCCTATCCCTAACCTAGACCCTCTACTATAACCCTGTGTCCTATCCCTAACCTAGACCCTCTACTATAACCCTGTGTCCTAACCCTAACCCTAACCCTCTACTATAACCCTGTGTCCTATCCCTAGACCCTCTACTATAACCCTGTGTCCTATCCCTAACCTAGACCCTCTACTATAACCCTGTGTCCTATCCCTAACCTAGACCCTCTACTATAACCCTGTGTCCTATCCCTAACCTAGACCCTCTACTATAACCCTGTGTCCTATCCCTAACCTAGACCCTCTACTATAACCCTGTGTCCTATCCCTAACCTAGACCCTCTACTATAACCCTGTGACCTATCCCTAGACCCTCTACTATAACCCTGTGTCCTATCCCTAACCTAGACCCTCTACTATAACCCTGTGTCCTATCCCTAACCTAGACCCTCTACTATAACCCTGTGTCCTATCCCTAACCTAGACCCTCTACTATAACCCTGTGTCCTATCCCTAACCTAGACCCTCTACTATAACCCTG
The DNA here is from genome assembly GCF_016432855.1 of Salvelinus namaycush. NCBI lineage: Eukaryota > Metazoa > Chordata > Actinopteri > Salmoniformes > Salmonidae > Salvelinus > Salvelinus namaycush. The sequence goes on along the minus strand of NC_052343.1, from coordinate 29,929,385 downwards.
TGTCCTATCCCTAACCTAGACCCTCTACTATAACCCTGTCTATAACATATATCCTGTCCCTAGACCCTCTACTATAACCCTGTGTCCTATCCCTAACCTAGACCCTCTACTATAACCCTGTGTCCTATCCCTAACCTAGACCCTCTACTATAACCCTGTGTCCTATCCCTAACCTAGACCCTCTACTATAACCCTGTGTCCTATCCCTAGACCCTCTACTATAACCCTGTGTCCTATCCCTAACCTAGACCCTCTACTATAACCCTGTGTCCTATCCCTAACCTAGACCCTCTACTATAACCCTGTGTCCTATCCCTAACCTAGACCCTCTACTATAACCCTGTGTCCTATCCCTAACCTAGACCCTCTACTATAACCCTGTGTCCTATCCCTAACCTAGACCCTCTACTATAACCCTGTGTCCTATCCCTAACCTAGACCCTCTACTATAACCCTGTGTCGTATCCCTAACCTAGACCCTCTACTATAACCCTGTGTCCTATCCCTAACCTAGACCCTCTACTATAACCCTGTGTCCTATCCCTAGCCTAGACCCTCTACTATAACCCTGTGTCCTATCCCTAACCTAGACCCTCTACTATAACCCTGTGTCCTATCCCTAGACCCTCTACTATAACCCTGTGTCCTATCCCTAACCTAGACCCTCTACTATAACCCTGTGTCCTATCCCTAACCTAGACCCTCTACTATAACCCTGTGTCCTATCCCTAACCTAGACCCTCTACTATAACCCTGTGTCCTATCCCTAGCCTAGACCCTCTACTATAACCCTGTGTCCTATCCCTAACCTAGACCCTCTACTATAACCCTGTGTCCTATCCCTAACCTAGACCCTCTACTATAACCCTGTGTCCTATCCCTAACCTAGACCCTCTACTATAACCCTGTGTCCTATCCCTAGCCTAGACCCTCTACTATAACCCTGTGTCCTATCCCTAGCCTAGACCCTCTACTATAACCCTGTGTCCTATCCCTAACCTAGACCCTCTACTATAACCCTGTGTCCTATCCCTAACCTAGACCCTCTACTATAACCCTGTGTCCTATCCCTAACCTAGACCCTCTACTATAACCCTGTGTCCTATCCCTAACCTAGACCCTCTACTATAACCCTGTGTCCTATCCCTAACCTAGACCCTCTACTATAACCCTGTGTCCTATCCCTAACCTAGACCCTCTACTATAACCCTGTGTCCTATCCCTAACCTAGACCCTCTACTATAACCCTGTGTCCTATCCCTAGCCTAGACCCTCTACTATAACCCCGTGTCCTATCCCTAACCTAGACCCTCTACTATAACCCCGTGTCCTATCCCTAACCTAGACCCTCTACTATAACCCTGTGTCCTATCCCTAACCTAGACCCTCTACTATAACCCTGTGTCCTATCCCTAACCTAGACCCTCTACTATAACCCTGTGTCCTATCCCTAACCTAGACCCTCTACTATAACCCTGTGTCCTATCCCTAACCTAGACCCTCTACTATAACCCTGTGTCCTATCCCTAGACCCTCTACTATAACCCTGTGTCCTATCCCTAACCTAGACCCTCTACTATAACCCTGTGTCCTATCCCTAACCTAGACCCTCTACTATAACCCTGTGTCCTATCCCTAACCTAGACCCTCTACTATAACCCTGTGTCCTATCCCTAACCTAGACCCTCTACTATAACCCTGTGTCCTATCCCTAACCTAGACCCTCTACTATAACCCTGTGTCCTATCCCTAACCTAAACCCTCTACTATAACCCTGTGTCCTATCCCTAACCTAGACCCTCTACTATAACCCTGTGTCCTATCCCTAACCTAGACCCTCTACTATAACCCTGTGTCCTATCCCTAACCTAGACCCTCTACTATAACCCTGTGTCCTATCCCTAGCCTAGACCCTCTACTATAACCCTGTGTCCTATCCCTAACCTAGACCCTCTACTATAACCCTGTGTCCTATCCCTAGACCCTCTACTATAACCCTGTGTCCTATCCCTAACCTAGACCCTCTACTATAACCCTGTGTCCTATCCCTAACCTAGACCCTCTACTATAACCCTGTGTCCTATCCCTAGACCCTCTACTATAACCCTGTGTCCTATCCCTAACCTAGACCCTCTACTATAACCCTGTGTCCTATCCCTAGACCCTCTACTATAACCCTGTGTCCTATCCCTAACCTAGACCCTCTACTATAACCCTGTGTCCTATCCCTAACCTAGACCCTCTACTATAACCCTGTGTCCTATCCCTAACCTAGACCCTCTACTATAACCCTGTGTCCTATCCCTAACCTAGACCCTCTACTATAACCCTGTGTCCTATCCCTAGACCCTCTACTATAACCCTGTGTCCTATCCCTAGACCCTCTACTATAACCCTGTGTCCTATCCCTAACCTAGACCCTCTACTATAACCCTGTGTCCTATCCCTAGACCCTCTACTATAACCCTGTGTCCTATCCCTAACCTAGACCCTCTACTATAACCCTGTGTCCTATCCCTAACCTAGACCCTCTACTATAACCCTGTGTCCTATCCCTAACCTAGACCCTCTACTATAACCCTGTGTCCTATCCCTAACCTAGACCCTCTACTATAACCCTGTGTCCTATCCCTAACCTAGACCCTCTACTATAACCCTGTGTCCTATCCCTAACCTAGACCCTCTACTATAACCCTGTGTCCTATCCCTAACCTAGACCCTCTACTATAACCCTGTGTCCTATCCCTAACCTAGACCCTCTACTATAACCCTGTGTCCTATCCCTAACCTAGACCCTCTACTATAACCCTGTGTCCTATCCCTAACCTAGACCCTCTACTATAACCCTGTGTCCTATCCCTAACCTAGACCCTCTACTATAACCCTGTGTCCTATCCCTAACCTAGACACTCTACTATAACCCTGTGTCCTATCCCTAACCTAGACCCTCTACTATAACCCTGTGTCCTATCCCTAACCTAGCCCCTCTACTATAACCCTGTGTCCTATCCCTAACCTAGACCCTCTACTATAACCCTGTGTCCTATCCCTAGACCCTCTACTATAACCCTGTGTCCTATCCCTAACCTAGACCCTCTACTATAACCCTGTGTCCTATCCCTAACCTAGACCCTCTACTATAACCCTGTGTCCTATCCCTAACCTAGCCCCTCTACTATAACCCTGTGTCCTATCCCTAGCCTAGACCCTCTACTATAACCCTGTGACCTATCCCTAACCTAGACCCTCTACTATAACCCTGTGTCCTATCCCTAACCTAGACCCTCTACTATAACCCTGTGTCCTATCCCTAACCTAGACCCTCTACTATAACCCTGTGTCCTATCCCTAACCTAGACCCTCTACTATAACCCTGTGTCCTATCCCTAACCTAGACCCTCTACTATAACCCTGTGTCCTATCCCTAACCTAGACCCTCTACTATAACCCTGTGTCCTATCCCTAACCTAGACCCTCTACTATAACCCTGTGTCCTATCCCTAACCTAGACCCTCTACTATAACCCTGTGTCCTATCCCTAACCTAGACCCTCTACTATAACCCTGTGTCCTATCCCTAACCTAGACCCTCTACTATAACCCTGTGTCCTATCCCTAACCTAGCCCCTCTACTATAACCCTGTGTCCTATCCCTAACCTAGACCCTCTACTATAACCCTGTGTCCTATCCCTAACCTAGACCCTCTACTATAACCCTGTGTCCTATCCCTAGACCCTCTACTATAACCCTGTGTCCTATCCCTAGACCCTCTACTATAACCCTGTGTCCTATCCCTAACCTAGACCCTCTACTATAACCCTGTGTCCTATCCCTAACCTAGACCCTCTACTATAACCCTGTGTCCTATCCCTAACCTAGACCCTCTACTATAACCCTGTGTCCTATCCCTAACCTAGACCCTCTACTATAACCCTGTGTCCTATCCCTAACCTAGACCCTCTACTATAACCCTGTGTCCTATCCCTAACCTAGACCCTCTACTATAACCCTGTGTCCTATCCCTAACCTAGACCCTCTACTATAACCCTGTGTCCTATCCCTAGCCTAGACACTCTACTATAACCCTGTGTCCTATCCCTAACCTAGACCCTCTACTATAACCCCGTGTCCTATCCCTAACCTAGACCCTCTACTATAACCCTGTGTCCTATCCCTAGCCTAGACCCTCTACTATAACCCTGTGTCCTATCCCTAACCTAGACCCTCTACTATAACCCTGTGTCCTATCCCTAACCTAGCCCCTCTACTATAACCCTGTGTCCTATCCCTAACCTAGACCCTCTACTATAACCCTGTGTCCTATCCCTAACCTAGACCCTCTACTATAACCCTGTGTCCTATCCCTAACCTAGACCCTCTACTATAACCCTGTGTCCTATCCCTAACCTAGACCCTCTACTATAACCCTGTGTCCTATCCCTAACCTAGACCCTCTACTATAACCCTGTGTCCTATCCCTAACCTAGACCCTCTACTATAACCCTGTGTCCTATCCCTAACCTAGACCCTCTACTATAACCCTGTGTCCTATCCCTAACCTAGACCCTCTACTATAACCCTGTGTCCTATCCCTAACCTAGACCCTCTACTATAACCCTGTGTCCTATCCCTAACCTAGACCCTCTACTATAACCCTGTGTCCTATCCCTAACCTAGACCCTCTACTATAACCCCGTGTCCTATCCCTAACCTAGACCCTCTACTATAACCCTGTGTCCTATCCCTAACCTAGAACCCTGCTACTATAACCCTGTGTCCTATCCCTAACCTAGACCCTCTACTATAACCCTGTGTCCTATCCCTAACCTAGACCCTCTACTATAACCCTGTGTCCTATCCCTAACCTAGACCCTCTACTATAACCCTGTGTCCTATCCCTAACCTAGACCCTCTACTATAACCCTGTGTCCTATCCCTAACCTAGACCCTCTACTATAACCCTGTGTCCTATCCCTAACCTAGACCCTCTACTATAACCCTGTGTCCTATCCCTAACCTAGACCCTCTACTATAACCCTGTGTCCTATCCCTAACCTAGACCCTCTACTATAACCCTGTGTCCTATCCCTAGACCCTCTACTATAACCCTGTGTCCTATCCCTAACCTAGACCCTCTACTATAACCCAGTGTCCTATCCCTAACCTAGACCCTCTACTATAACCCTGTGTCCTATCCCTAACCTAGACCCTCTACTATAACCCTGTGTCCTATCCCTAACCTAGACCCTCTACTATAACCCTGTGTCCTATCCCTAACCTAGACCCTCTACTATAACCCTGTGTCCTATCCCTAACCTAGACCCTCTACTATAACCCTGTGTCCTATCCCTAACCTAGACCCTCTACTATAACCCTGTGTCCTATCCCTAACCTAGACCCTCTACTATAACCCTGTGTCCTATCCCTAGACCCTCTACTATAACCCCGTGTCCTATCCCTAACCTAGACCCTCTACTATAACCCTGTGTCCTATCCCTAACCTAGACCCTCTACTATAACCCTGTGTCCTATCCCTAACCTAGACCCTCTACTATAACCCTGTGTCCTATCCCTAGCCTAGACCCTCTACTATAACCCTGTGTCCTATCCCTAACCTAGACCCTCTACTATAACCATGTGTCCTATCCCTAACCTAGACCCTCTATAACCCTGTGTCCTATCCCTAGACCCTCTACTATAACCCTGTGTCCTATCCCTAACCTAGACCCTCTACTATAACCCTGTGTCCTATCCCTAGACCCTCTACTATAACCCTGTGTCCTATCCCTAACCTAGACCCTCTACTATAACCCTGTGTCCTATCCCTAACCTAGACCCTCTACTATAACCCTGTGTCCTATCCCTAGACCCTCTACTATAACCCTGTGTCCTATCCCTAACCTAGACCCTCTACTATAACCCTGTGTCCTATCCCTAACCTAGACCCTCTACTATAACCCTGTGTCCTATCCCTAACCTAAACCCTCTACTATAACCCTGTGTCCTATCCCTAACCTAGACCCTCTACTATAACCCTGTGTCCTATCCCTAGACCCTCTACTATAACCCTGTGTCCTATCCCTAACCTAGACCCTCTACTATAACCCTGTGTCCTATCCCTAACCTAGACCCTCTACTATAACCCTGTGTCCTATCCCTAACCTAGACCCTCTACTATAACCCTGTGTCCTATCCCTAACCTAGACCCTCTACTATAACCCTGTGTCCTATCCCTAACCTAGACCCTCTACTATAACCCTGTGTCCTATCCCTAACCTAGACCCTCTACTATAACCCTGTGTCCTATCCCTAGACCCTCTACTATAACCCTGTGTCCTATCCCTAACCTAGACCCTCTACTATAACCCTGTGTCCTATCCCTAACCTAGACCCTCTACTATAACCCTGTGTCCTATCCCTAACCTAGACCCTCTACTATAACCCTGTGTCCTATCCCTAACCTAGACCCTCTACTATAACCCTGTGTCCTATCCCTAACCTAGACCCTCTACTATAACCCTGTGTCCTATCCCTAACCTAGACCCTCTACTATAACCCTGTGTCCTATCCCTAACCTAGACCCTCTACTATAACCCTGTGTCCTATCCCTAACCTAGACCCTCTACTATAACCCTGTGTCCTATCCCTAACCTAGACCCTCTACTATAACCCTGTGTCCTATCCCTAACCTAGACCCTCTACTATAACCCTGTGTCCTATCCCTAGACCCTCTACTATAACCCTGTGTCCTATCCCTAACCTAGACCCTCTACTATAACCCTGTGTCCTATCCCTAACCTAGACCCTCTACTATAACCCTGTGTCCTATCCCTAACCTAGACCCTCTACTATAACCCTGTGTCCTATCCCTAACCTAGACCCTCTACTATAACCCCGTGTCCTATCCCTAACCTAGAACTCTGCTACTATAATACTAAAAGTAATATAATTGGCCTCAACAGACCCAACATTGGATTTGACTACATTGTAATGGAATGCAGGCATTAGGATTATAGTCCTCATAATGAAAGCAGCTACTGGGATACCATTGTAATCAACTCACATCCCTGACTCTTCACATGTACATATCCATTTCACATGTTTGAAGATGACATGTTGCCATTATTGATCAGAACATCAGAAATCAGCGATTTAGAAAGATTTCTGGCTACATTCTTACAATTATGTGAATAATTAAACATCTTTATATATATCTGGCTCATGTGGTTGTTAATTCTACATCACTATGAACATTTTTGGGAAATTATATTTCATGCAGGTATGGTCCTGTGAAATTGTCCAATAAGACCCCATAGAGTTGTTGGGGCGGCCATATTGGGAAAAGGCTTCTGTGGGGTTAATGGTGTGAATTCTGTGACGGCCCTGTAAATACAAATCCCTTTAAACACCTGTTCTAGCTGTGTGTGTGTGAGCAACTTGGTGATTCTATAACCAAAGTCACATTTCAAAAACATAGCTGCCCCATTACAATGTTACAATATGGGCGATTTATAAACAATAGCTGTTGTTGGTGCTTTCAAAGTTGTTTACATTATATATAAAATTGGAAAGGTAATTTCATGACCTTTCAGAACCACTTGTCAGATAGGGTTTCCTTTTTTAAAGCCATTTATACAAGTAATTCTGATATGTACACTAGAGGTCTGTTGACCGGAACATTCTGAAAATATGTCTGATGGATAACTGTGAATCTAAGCGTAACAATTATATATGATTAAAGGGTATAATTGAGCTATACCTTGTTGTCTACTGACATTGTTTGTCATAGTAAAATCCCTATTGGAAAAATTAACGGGGTAAAACAAACTGTGATTACACACAGAAAACTGCCGTTGCTACACTGCTATCACACATGTTTCAACTCTAGGGATATAAACCTTCAAAATAATCGTTGACCCAAGTGAGCCCGACTGGCCCCCCTGGCTCATGGACTACTAGCGTGCGTGTACATGCACGAAAAATAAATCAAACATGACCTATAACACTCTCATAATAACTAGAATTAGAAAACAGGACTGTGTGTTCCTTGTGGCCGAGAAGCTAGTTATATAGGTTGTTAACATGTGTTCTAGACATCCACTTCACTGTAATCTGCCCAGTTTCCTAGACATGGCATTGGCAACACATGCGCACATAGTATTTCAGGAAGTCTTTGCGACTTCTCAGAAACAGGCTAGCCAGCTAATGTTGATGCACGTTTTCCGGAAGTCTGACTCTTTTCCTGTAAAGCTTAGTTTATCTTTCAGGATGAACACCAATTTGACCGGTATTATCCATTCAATATACCGTTAAAATTACATCGTTTGGGCTAACTAGTATGATGGAGAATGTGCATAATTGCTAGCTGGTAACCGGCAGATAGCTAGCCTATTTAGTTAGCAACATAGCTAACGTTTGCTAGGTTAGCAACCAAAAATAACACATTGAATGACCAACTTACATTATAAAGGTTTTGCCACTGCCCAGACGAATCTATTTCCTCAAACTGTTGATCCATTTTGGTATTGCTATTTCTGTCTTGCGAAAATAGTCTGAATGTTATCGTTGTCAAAGGTGCGTTAGCTGGCTAGCCCCAACTGACAGCCATCTACGGCGGAGAGTCAGCCAACTGTGTGGGGGGGGGGTATCTACGTCATCTACGCCAGGGGTTCCCAAACTCGGTCCTGGGTGCCCGTTTTGGTTGTTGCTCTAACGCGACACAGCTGATTCAAATAATCAAAGCTTGATTATGAGTTGGTTATTTTAATCAGCCAAAACGTACACCCAGGACGGAGTTTGGGAAACCCTTTTTATTTTTTTATTTCACCTTTATTTAGCCAGGTAGGCAAGTTGAGAACATGTTCTCATTTACAACTGCGACCTGGCCAAGATAAAGCAAAGCAGTGCGACACATACAACAACACAGAGTTACACATGGAATAAACAATAAACAAGCCAATAACACAATAAACAAGTCAATGACAAAGTAGAAAAAAAGAAAGTCTATATACAGTGTGTGCAAAAGGCATGAGGTGGTAAGGCTATAAATAGGCCATAGGAGCGAATAATTACAATTTAGCAGATTAACACTGGAGTGATAAATGAGCAGATGATGATGTGCAAGTAAAGATACACTGGTGTGCAAAAGAGCAGAAAAGTAAATAAAAACAGTATGGGGATGAGGTAGGTAGATTGGGTGGGCTATTTACAGATGGACTATGTACAGCTGCAGCGATCGGTTAGCTGATCAGATAGCTGATGTTTAAAGTTGGTGAGGGAAATAAAAGTCTCCAACTTCAGCGATTTTTGCAATTCGTTCCAGTCGCAGGCAGCAGAGAACTGGAAGGAAAGGCGGCCAAAGCCGGTGTTGGCTTTGGGGATGACCAGTGAGATATACCTGCTGGAGCGCGTGCTACGGGTGGGTGTTGTTATCGTGACCAGTGAACTGAGATAAGGCGGAGCTTTACCTAGCATAGACTTATAGATGACCTGGAGCCAGTGGGTCTGGGGACGAATATGCAGCGAGGGCCAGCCGACTAGAGCATACAGGTCGCAGTGGTGGGTGGTATAAGATGATTTGGTAACAAAACGGATGGCACTGTGATAGACTGCATCCAGTTTGCTGAGTAGAGTATTGGAAGCTATTTTGTAGATGACATCGCCGAAGTCGAGGATCGGTAGGATAGTCAGTTTTACTAGGGTAAGTTGGCGGCGTGAGTGAAGGAGGCTTTGTTACGAAATAGAAAGCCGATTCAAGATTTGATTTTGGATTGGAGATGTTTAATATGAGTCTGGAAGGAGAGTTTACAGTCTAACCAGACACCTAGGTATTTATAGTTGTCCACATATTCTAGGTCGGAACCGTCCAGAGTAGTGATGCTAGTCAGGCGGGCGGGTGCGGGCAGCGAACGGTTGACAAGCATGCATTTGGTTTTTACTAGCGTTTAAGAGCAGTTGGAGGCCATGGGAAGGAGTGATGAGGAGAACTATCCGTCAGGCAAAGAGGTCATGTTGGCGTCGGTTCTGTGACACCATTGGAAGGGCGACACCTGTGGGAGAATTGTGGGGGATTATTAAGAGGATGAGTGGGGTCAGAAGGGAGTGGGATTATCCAGTGTTGACGAGTGGGAAGGATGTGGCAGTAACAGGTGTGGAGAAGGCAGAGATGATGGCCAAAGCGTTTGTCTAAGTGCATCGCTCGGTAAATTTGTCAGAGGAGGGGGAGAGAGAGAACAAGAGAGGAGGAGCATCCTGGAGTGCTGGATAGGAGGGAGGATGTACATGATGAGTTGAATGCACCATGGCAGAGGTGAAAAGGGCAATAGGTAAGGCTGGGTTAACTTCACCTGGGAAAGATGAGATGAAAACATCTTAGTGATGAGGCTCTGGATAAGGTATTGGTGTTGAACAACAGAGTGTAGGAGGAGGGGAAACTACCAGGCAGTTGGAAGGAGGCAGTAGTGGTACCAATTTGGAAGCCAGGGAAGGACCCAACGAGGCCAACAAGCTATCGGCCAATAGCCTTAACATCACATGTAAGATTATGGAGCGTATGATAACGGAAAGGCTAACTTACTTCCTGGAGAGCAGGGGGTTAGTATCGCCACATCACAGCGGATTCAGGAAGGGGAGGGGAACAATGGACCCAGTGCTCTGCTTAGAAGCAGAGGTCAGGAAGGCTCAGGTGAACAAGAAGACTGTTGTAGCTGTATATTTTGATGTGGAGAAGGCATATGATGTGGAAGGAGGGGTTGTTAATCAAGCTTAGGGGTAGGAGGAAGAACAGACAACTGGATAAAGGATTTCCTGTTTGGAAGGTCTATCCAAGTGACGGTGGGGAAGTCCCTCAGGCAGCTACCTGGAGGATGATGGTACACCACAGGGCAGCGTGATTAGTCCTCTGTTGTTCTCAGTCACGATCAATGATGTTTACTCTCAGGTACAGACGGATATTGGGAGATGGTTATTTGCAGATGACGGGGCCTTATGAAAGAGAGGAATAATATGTAGTGGGGTGTTTCGTACGTCCCCAGTGGCTGCACAGGTGGAGATAGGTGGTGAAATGCCATTGCATATTAGGAGACAGCAGCTGGCAATTAATTATTGGGTCAGATTACAGGGATATGGGGTATCTCATCCTGTGAAAGGGATTTTACAGGCATGCTGGGAACATGAGCGAAGACAGAACACGAGCTTTGGGTGGGTGGGTAATACCCAAGCAAAGGAGATGGGGCTGTATAGAAGGAAGTTTAGCCCAACAGTAGCGATTCCTGTAAATCCACCATGGCTACTCTCTCCTCCAATTGTAGATCTAGAAGTGTTGGAGAGACTACAGAAAGATAGGGAGGGTGATGATCCATCTGGAGGGACTACAGAAAGATAGGGAGGGTGATGATCCATCTGATTGGGGAGACTACAGAAAGATAGGGAGGGTGATGATCCATCTGATTGGAGAGACTACAGAAAGATAGGGAGGGTGATGATCCATCTGATTGGAGAGACTACAGAAAGATAGGGAGGGTGATGATCCATCTGATTGGAGAGACTACAGAAAGATAGGGAGGGTGATGATCCATCTGATTGGAGAGACTACAGAAAGATAGGGAGGGTGTTGATCCATCTGGAGAGACTACAGAAAGATAGGGAGGGTGATGATCCATCTGGAGAGACTACAGAAAGATAGGGAGGGTGTTGATCCATCTGGAGAGACTACAGAAAGATAGGGAGGGTGTTGATCCATCTGATTGGTGAGACTACAGAAAGATAGGGAGGGTGATGATCCATCTGATTGGAGAGACTACAGAAAGATAGGGAGGGTGATGATCCATCTGATTGGAGAGACTACAGAAAGATATGGAGGGTGATGATCCATCTGATTGGAGAGACTACAGAAAGATAGGGAGGGTGATGATCCATCTGATTGGAGAGACTACAGAAAGATAGGGAGGGTGATGATCCATCTGATTGGAGAGACTACAGAAAGATAGGGAGGGTGTTGATCCATCTGGAGAGACTACAGAAAGATAGGGAGGGTGATGATCCATCTGGAGAGACTACAGAAAGATAGGGAGGGTGATGATCCATCTGATTGGAGAGACTACAGAAAGATAGGGAGGGTGATGATCCATCTGATTGGAGAGACTACAGAAAGATAGGGAGGGTGATGATCCATCTGATTGGAGAGACTACAGAAAGATAGGGAGGGTGATGATCCATCTGATTGGAGAGACTACAGAAAGATAGGGAGGGTGATGATCCATCTGATTGGAGAGACTACAGAAAGATAGGGAGGGTGATGATCCATCTGATTGGAGAGACTACAGAAAGATAGGGAGGGTGATGATCCATCTGGAGGGACTACAGAAAGATAGGGAGGGTGATGATCCATCTGGAGGGACTACAGAAAGATAGGGAGGGTGTTGATCCATCTGATTGGAGAGACTACAGAAAGACAGAGAGGGTGATGATCCATCTGATTGGAGAGACTACAGAAAGATAGGGAGGGTGTTGATCCATCTGATTGGAGAGACTACACAAAGACAGAGAGGGTGATGATCCATCTGATTGGAGAGACTACAGAAAGACAGGGAGGGTGATGATCCATCTGATTGGAGAGACTACAGAAAGACAGAGAGGGTGATGATCCATCTGATTGGTTTAAGAGACGTCTGGATATTGTGTATCAGGATGTTGTGGCCATATACACAGATGGTTCAAAAGATCTAAGGACAGGAAGTACTGGGTCGGCGTTTGTAGAGCAGGAATGTGGGGTGAAAGTCAGGAAACGTATTACAGATCATCTGGCTGTATATACGGTGGAGATGATGGCCGTACTGTTGGCCTGGCAGTGGGTGGGGGAAGGTATTTGCTCTGATTCATGTGCAGTGTTAAGGAGTCTCCAGTCCTTTATATCATGTAGCAGACAAGACCTGATTCATGTGCAGTGTTAAGGAGTCTGTTAGGTAGTGTATACACTGCCTGTACTGACTGTTACTTTTTGATTTTGACCCCTCCTTTGTTCATGGACACATTATTCCATTTATGTTAGTCACATGTCTGTGGAACTTGTTCAGTTTATGTCTCAGTTGTTGAATCTTGTTATGTTTATACAAATATTTAAGTTTGCTGAAAAATAAACTTATTTTTTTGCTGAGTTTAGTTGTATTGATGATAAGGTTACTTAGTACTAAAGACTGGCACCTTTAACCAGTGAAGTTTCTTTAAGATTGTACATTAGTTTAGCGTAGCTACACTCTCTTGATTGAATCTAGTAAATACAAATGTTTTTACTCCCCTTTGTGGTCATCATGTGAAGTGTGAACACTAGCAAGCTACTGGCGCCAAGACTGGGAGCCGCGGCCACATGACAGCAGCATCCGTTCTGAGAAGCGGAGGCTCAGTGGGGGAAATAACGAAGCTATTAAAATAAACATGTTTGTGGCTCGTAGCATTGCAGCAGATCACAAAGATCTAATCCACGATGTTTCCTACGATTTTCACGGCCGGAGAATGGCAACTTGTTCAAGTGACCAAAGTGTCAAGGTAAAAAAAACTAGTGAGCTAAGCTAGCTAGCTAGTAGCAGGCTAGCTTGCTTGCTAACTCTTTACCTTATTGATTTTTAACTAAACAGCTAATTCAGCAAACAATTTAACTGCAGCTAGCTAGTTTACTTGATTACCATTACCCACCTTTAGAGAAGTAATTCACTGACAATATTTGCAGTTTTAAAACAGTTAGCTAGCTAACGTTAACTAAGCTAGCCACCTAGCTAACGTTAACTAAGCTAGCCAGCTAGATTGCAAGCCATGCAGCTAGCTTGCTATGCTAGCTAGGATGTAAACAAAATGCCCAGACTGTAACCAGAGCTTGCTTTAGTGAACCATTGTCAATGTTCTGCATCCTTCAGGTTTGGGACAAGAGTGAAAGTGGGGAGTGGCACTGCACTGCCAGCTGGAAGGCAAGTCTGTTTTATTTCTTACATGCCAAGATTTAAAAGTGTGTTTTAAAGTATTTGCTTTGAATTGTAGCTAGCTACTAGGCCTAGCTGTAGCTAGCTCCTCTCCCTTTTTGAAAGGACTTTCTTTGCTTATTCAATTCCCGAAATGGTCTGTAGAATGAAGGTTTGTTATTGACTGGTCTTTGCAGACACACAGCGGGTCAGTATGGAGGGTGACCTGGGCCCACCCTGAGTTTGGACAGGTGCTGGCCTCCTGCTCCTTCGACCGAACAGCCGCTGTGTGGGAAGAGATAGTTGGGGAATCTAACGACAAACAGAGGGGGCAGAGCCACTGGGTAAGACTCCTTTCAGCTATGAGCCTGGGTCCACATACACTGCTCAAAAAAATAAAGGGAACACTTAAACAACACAATGTAACTCCAAGTCAATCACACTTCTGTGAAATCAAACTGTCCACTTAGGAAGCAACACTGATTGACAATAAATTTCACATGCTGTTGTGTGTGATTGACTTGGAGTTACATTGTGTTGTTTAAGTGTTCCCTTTATTTTTTTGAGCAGTGTATATTTGTACTGTCTCAACAATTCCAATTGTCTTTATCCTGCCGATCTTGTACCAGGCTATTATCCAGCCACTGCTGTGAGGTGATTCTTTACCCAAGTTATCGGGTCAAAGAGACATGTGCCTTGGTGTGCAGTATCGGCAACACATTCTCATTCTGTTTAGATAAAGAGGACGACTCTGGTGGACAGCAGGACGTCGGTGACGGACGTGAAGTTCGCTCCTAAACACATGGGTCTGATGCTGACGACGTGCTCAGCAGACGGGGTGGCGAGGATCTACGAGGCTCCAGACGTGATGAACCTCAGCCAGTGGTCCCTGCAGCACGAGATCTCCTGTAAACTCAGCTGCTCCTGTATCTCCTGGAACCCCTCCAGGTCAGCTTCACTGAGTCCATAGATTTAGGCCCAATTCACTCCAGGTGAAACCAGTCAGTGATTTTAAGATTAATATCACTGTATTTGTCAATTGTACACAATGTCCAATGAACTGAAATGTTGACTTCTGCTTTGATTAACCAATGGCAGTGTTGCTGATTGTACACTGCACAACACACTGTAACACCCCTGTGTCACATTCTCTATAGCAGGGGTATTCAACTCTTACCCGACGAGGTCCGGAGCCTGCTGGTTTTCTGTTCTACCCGATAATGAATTGCACGTACCTGGTGTCCCCGGTCTAAATTAGAACAATGACACAATGCAGTGACACTGGCTTCGAGGTCCAGAGTTGAGTTTGAGGGCTTTAGAGTTTCTCAGGATGTTACTTGAGTTTTCCACTGCTGTGAAAATGCATTTGGAGCTCTCCTTCAGCTGTAGATACTAATGGGCTATTGTATTGATGCCTATTAACATGTTACCTAGTTTAATAACTGTCTATTTATCCTTCAGCTGTAGATACTAATGGGCTATTGTATTGATGCCTATTAGCATGTTACCTAGTTTAATAACTGTCTATTTATCCTTCAGCTGTAGATACTAATGGGCTATTGTATGGATGCCTATTAACATGTTACCTAGTTTAATAACTGTCTATTTATCCTTCAGCTGTAGATACTAATGGGCTATTGTATTGATGCCTATTAGCATGTTACCTAGTTTAATAACTGTCTATTTATCCTTCAGCTGTAGATACTAATGGGCTATTGTATTGATGCCTATTAGCATGTTACCTAGTGTAATAACTGTCTATTTATCCTTCAGCTGTAGATACTAATGGGCTATTGTATTGATGCCTATTAGCATGTTACCTAGTTTAATAACTGTTTATTTATCCTTCAGCTGTAGATACTAATGGGCTATTGTATTGATGCCTATTAGCATGTTACCTAGTGTAATAACTGTCTATTTATCCTTCAGCTGTAGATACTAATGGGCTATTGTATTGATGCCTATTAGCATGTTACCTAGTTTAATAACTGTCTATTTATCCTTCAGCTGTAGATACTAATGGGCTATTGTATTGATGCCTATTAACATGTTACCTAGTGTAATAACGGTCTATTTATCATTGTCTCCTTAGCTCCCGCGCCCACCCTCCCATGATAGCAGTGGGAAGTGATGACAGCAACGTGATGTACGGTGGGAAGGTTCAGATCTACGAGTATAATGAAAACACTAGGTCAGTCCTATTACATTATTAGTACAATGGAAACACTAGGTCAGTCCTATTACATTATTAGTACAATGGAAACACTAGGTCAGTCCTATTACATTATTAGTACAATGGAAATACTAGGTCAGTCCTATTACATTATTAGTACAATGGAAACACTAGGTCAGTCCTATTACATTATTAGTACAATGGAAACACTAGGTCAGTCCTATTACATTATTAGTACAATGGAAATACTAGGTCAGTCCTATTACATTATTAGTACAATGGAAACACTAGGTCAGTCCTATTACATTATTAGTACAATGAAAACACTAGGTCAGTCCTATTACATTATTAGTACAATGGAAACACTAGGTCAGTCCTATTACATTATTAGTACAATGAAAACACTAGGTCAGTCCTATTACATTATTAGTACAATGGAAACACTAGGTCAGTCCTATTACATTATTAGTACAATGGAAACACTAGGTCAGTCCTATTACATTATTAGTACAATGAAAACACTAGGTCAGTCCTATTACATTATTAGTACAATGGAAACACTAGGTCAGTCCTATTACATTATTAGTATAATGGAAACACTAGGTCAGTCCTATTACATTATTAGTACAATGAAAACACTAGGTCAGTCCTATTACATTATTAGTACAATGGAAACACTAGGTCAGTCCTATTACATTATTAGTACAATGGAAACACTAGGTCAGTCCTATTACATTATTAGTACAATGGAAACACTAGGTCAGTCCTATTACATTATTAGTACAATGGAAACACTAGGTCAGTCCTATTACATTATTAGTACAATGAAAACACTAGGTCAGTCCTATTACATTATTAGTACAATGGAAACACTAGGTCAGTCCTATTACATTATTAGTACAATGGAAACACTAGGTCAGTCCTATTACATTATTAGTACAATGGAAACACTAGGTCAGTCCTATTACATTATTAGTACAATGGAAACACTAGGTCAGTCCTATTACATTATTAGTACAATGGAAACACTAGGTCAGTCCTATTACATTATTAGTACAATGGAAACACTAGGTCAGTCCTATTACATTATTAGTACAATGAAAACACTAGGTCAGTCCTATTACATTATTAGTACAATGAAAACACTAGGTCAGTCCTATTACATTATTAGTACAATGGAAACACTAGGTCAGTCCTATTACATTATTAGTACAATGGAAACACTAGGTCAGTCCTATTACATTATTAGTACAATGGAAACACTAGGTCAGTCCTATTACATTATTAGTACAATGGAAACACTAGGTCAGTCCTATTACATTATTAGTACAATGGAAACACTAGGTCAGTCCTATTACATTATTAGTACAATGGAAACACTAGGTCAGTCCTATTACATTATTAGTACAATGGAAACACTAGGTCAGTCCTATTACATTATTAGTACAATGAAAACACTAGGTCAGTCCTATTACATTATTAGTACAATGAAAACACTAGGTCAGTCCTATTACATTATTAGTACAATGGAAACACTAGGTCAGTCCTATTACATTATTAGTACAATGGAAACACTAGGTCAGTCCTATTACATTATTAGTACAATGGAAACACTAGGTCAGTCCTATTACATTATTAGTACAATGGAAACACTAGGTCAGTCCTATTACATTATTAGTACAATGGAAACACTAGGTCAGTCCTATTACATTATTAGTACAATGGAAACACTAGGTCAGTCCTATTACGTTATTAGTACAATGGAAACACTAGGTCAGTCCTATTACCTGGCTATTACATTATTAGTATAATGAAAACACTAGGTCAGTCCTATTACATTATTAGTACAATGGAAACACTAGGTCAGTCCTATTACATTATTAGTACAATGGAAACACTAGGTCAGTCCTATTACATTATTAGTACAATGGAAACACTAGGTCAGTCCTATTACATTATTAGTACAATGGAAACACTAGGTCAGTCCTATTACATTATTAGTACAATGGAAACACTAGGTCAGTCCTATTACATTATTAGTACAATGGAAACACTAGGTCAGTCCTATTACATTATTAGTATAATGAAAACACTAGGTCAGTCCTATTACATTATTAGTACAATGAAAACACTAGGTCAGTCCTATTACATTATTAGTACAATGAAAACACTAGGTCAGTCCTATTACATTATTAGTACAATGGAAACACTAGGTCAGTCCTATTACATTATTAGTACAATGGAAACACTAGGTCAGTCCTATTACATTATTAGTACAATGGAAACACTAGGTCAGTCCTATTACATTATTAGTACAATGGAAACACTAGGTCAGTCCTATTACATTATTAGTACAATGAAAACACTAGGTCAGTCCTATTACATTATTAGTACAATGGAAACACTAGGTCAGTCCTATTACATTATTAGTACAATGGAAACACTAGGTCAGTCCTATTACATTATTAGTACAATGGAAACACTAGGTCAGTCCTATTACATTATTAGTACAATGGAAACACTAGGTCAGTCCTATTACATTATTAGTATCATGAAAACACTAGGTCAGTCCTATTACCTGGTTATTACATTATTAGTATAATGGAAACACTAGGTCAGTCCTATTACATTATTAGTACAATGAAAACACTAGGTCAGTCCTATTACATTATTAGTATCATGAAAACACTAGGTCAGTCCTATTACATTATTAGTATAATGGAAACACTAGGTCAGTCCTATTACATTATTAGTACAATGAAAACACTAGGTCAGTCCTATTACATTATTAGTATCATGAAAACACTAGGTCAGTCCTATTACATTATTAGTACAATGAAAACACTAGGTCAGTCCTATTACATTATTAGTACAATGAAAACACTAGGTCAGTCCTATTACATTATACAGGTGGACCAGGTGGTTACATGAACCTCCAGTTCCCTCGGGAGAAATACAGCTGATCTGTTTTCTACTGTATTATGTTGTAGTCGTTGTATGTTCTAGTATTAAATCAATTCTAGACTTTTAGTTCACTTTACCGACATCACATGCACACATTATCATGTTGTTAGAGATTCCTCTACTTTACGAGGGAAATCCTCTCATCTTTTGATCAGGAAATATGCGAAAGCCGAGACATTGATGACCGTGACTGATGCAGTGCATGACATAGCCTTCTCCCCTAACCTGGGGCGGTCCTTCCATGTGCTCGCCATAGCAACCAAAGATGTTCGGATCTTTAAGTTGGTACCTTTGCGGTGAGTGTATAAATGTTGATTTTTGTTTAAAAAAACGTTTTACTAACGTTTTCTGACTTTATAGGAGTACATATTGAGTTTTTTAATAGATATTAGCTGTATATATATTTTTTTTAAACTTGCTGCATTGTCTAAGTAGTAGATCACAGCCGTTCAGAGCTCGTACAGTGTCCATATATTATTCTGAGCTGTTCTGCATCTCTCTTGTCTGACAGTAAGGAGAGCAGCTCAACAGGCCCTACTAAATTTGAGGTTCAGATCGTGGCCCAGTTTGACAACCACAACTCCCAGGTGTGGAGAGTCTCCTGGAACATCACCAGCACCTTGCTGGCCTCCTCAGGAGACGACGGCTGTGTCCGACTCTGGAAAGGTGATTTATCTAGACTGAAAAGGCTGTGTCCCACTCTGGGAAGGTGATCTATATAGACTGAAAAGGCTGTGTCCCACTCTGGGAAGGTGATCTATATAGACTGAAAAGGCTGTGTCCCACTCTGGGAAGGTGATCTATCTAGTATAGACTGAAAAGGCTGTGTCCCACTCTGGGAAGGTGATCTATCTAGTATAGACTGAAAAGGCTGTGTCCCACTCTGGGAAGGTGATCTATCTAGTATAGACTGAAAAGGCTGTGTCCCACTCTGGGAAGGTGATCTATCTAGTATAGACTGAAAAGGCTGTGTCCCACTCTGGGAAGGTGATCTATCTAGTATAGACTGAAAAGGCTGTGTCCCACTCTGGGAAGGTGATCTATCTAGTATAGACTGAAAAGGCTGTGTCCCACTCTGGGAAGGTGATCTATCTAGTATAGACTGAAAAGGCTGTGTCCCACTCTGGGAAGGTGATTTATCTAGACTGAAAAGGCTGTGTCCCACTCTGGGAAGGTGATTTATCTAGACTGAAAAGGCTGTGTCCCACTCTGGGAAGGTGATCTATATAGACTGAAAAGGCTGTGTCCGACTCTGGGAAGGTGATCTATCTAGTATAGACTGAAAAGGCTGTGTCCCACTCTGGGAAGGTGATCTATATAGACTGAAAAGGCTGTGTCCCACTCTGGGAAGGTGATGTATCTAGTATAGACTGAAAAGGCTGTGTCCCACTCTGGGAAGGTGATCTATCTAGTATAGACTGAAAAGGCTGTGTCCCACTCTGGGAAGGTGATCTATCTAGTATAGACTGAAAAGGCTGTGTCCGACTCTGGGAAGGTGATCTATCTAGTATAGACTGAAAAGGCTGTGTCCCACTCTGGGAAGGTGATCTATCTAGTATAGACTGAAAAGGCTGTGTCCCACTCTGGGAAGGTGATCTATCTAGTATAGACTGAAAAGGCTGTGTCCGACTCTGGGAAGGTGATCTATCTAGTATAGACTGAAAAGGCTGTGTCCCACTCTGGGAAGGTGATGTATCTAGTATAGACTGAAAAGGCTGTGTCCCACTCTGGGAAGGTGATCTATATAGTATAGACTGAAAAGGCTGTGTCCCACTCTGGGAAGGTGATCTATCTAGTATAGACTGAAAAGGCTGTGTCCCACTCTGGGAAGGTGATCTATCTAGTATAGACTGAAAAGGCTGTGTCCCACTTTGGGAAGGTGATCTATCTAGTATAGACTGAAAAGGCTGTGTCCCACTCTGGGAAGGTGATTTATCTAGACTGAAAAGGCTGTGTCCGACTCTGGGAAGGTGATCTATTTAGTATAGACTGAAAAGGCTGTGTCCCACTCTGGGAAGGTGATCTATCTAGTATAGACTGAAAAGGCTGTGTCCCACTCTGGGAAGGTGATCTATCTAGTATAGACTGAAAAGGCTGTATCCCACTCTGGGAAGGTGATCTATCTAGTATAGACTGAAAAGGCTGTGTCCCACTCTGGGAAGGTGATCTATCTAGTATAGACTGAAAAGGCTGTGTCCCACTCTGGGAAGGTGATCTATCTAGTATAGACTGAAAAGGCTGTGTCCCACTCTGCGAAGGTGATGTATCTAGTATAGACTGAAAAGGCTGTGTCCCACTCTGGGAAGGTGATCTATATAGACTGAAAAGGCTGTGTCCCACTCTGGGAAGGTGATGTATCTAGTATAGACTGAAAAGGCTGTGTCCCACTCTGGGAAGGTGATCTATCTAGTATAGACTGAAAAGGCTGTGTCCCACTCTGGGAAGGTGATCTATCTAGTATAGACTGAAAAGGCTGTGTCCCACTCTGCGAAGGTGATCTATCTAGTATAGACTGAAAAGGCTGTGTCCCACTCTGGGAAGGTGATCTATCTAGTATAGACTGAAAAGGCTGTGTCCCACTCTGGGAAGGTGATCTATCTAGTATAGACTGAAAAGGCTGTATCCCACTCTGGGAAGGTGATCTATCTAGACTGAAAAGGCTGTATCCCACTCTGGGAAGGTGATCTATCTAGTATAGACTGAAAAGGCTGTATCCCACTCTGGGAAGGTGATCTATCTAGTATAGACTGAAAAGGCTGTGTCCTTGTTCCTGGTTGCTAAAATTCGAATAGTTTGATTCATTTCTGTTTGTGACAATAGCAACTCTAGTGTAATAATTGTACCGTCTAAATCACTGTGAAATATTGTCCATAACCATATTGTATTTTTAGCTGTTTGAATCTGGTGTACAAAAGTAAAAGACACAAAAACCAAATTCAAGACCGTTTAGCATAGAAAATAACAGATCTATAACTTATAGTTCTATGTGTATTTGGTCAGGTCGCCCCAAAAGTTACATATCGCAGCTTAAAGCACAACAACATTGCACAAAATGGATGACGTAGTGCACAAAAAACAGAATGGATGACATAGTGCACAAAAAACAGAATGGGTGACGTAGTGCACAAAAAACAGAATGGATGACGTAGTGCACAAAAAACAGAATGGATGACGTAGTGCACAAAAAACAGAATGGATGACGTAGTGCACAAAAAACAGAATGGGTGACGTAGTGCACAGAAAACAGAATGGGTGACGTAGTGCACAAAAAACAGAATGGGTGACGTAGTGCACAAAAAACAGAATGGGTGACGTAGTGCACAAAAAACAGAATGGGTGACGTAGTGCACAAAAAACAGAATGGGTGACGTAGTGCACAAAAAACAGAATGGGTGACGTAGTGCACAAAAAACAGAATGGGTGACGTAGTGCACAAAAAACAGAATGGGTGACGTAGTGCACAAAAAACAGAATGGGTGACGTAGTGCACAAAAAACAGAATGGGTGACGTAGTGCACAAAAAACAGAATGGGTGACGTAGTGCACAAAAAACAGAATGGGTGACGTAGTGCACAAAAAACAGAATGGGTGACGTAGTGCACAAAAAACAGAATGGGTGACGTAGTGCACAAAACAGGGACCTGTTTCAGCCTTTCAAAACTTCAGGCTAAAATGTTACAAACGTTTGAGAGCATCTTTTAAATGACTTAACTAGTTTATTATGTCCTGCAACTTGCCAATGACCACTAGAGTTGGCCAGGCAGCAGGGTTGGGACCAGGCTAAAAGTCTATCCAGTCAGTTTAAAGCCAATGGTTTAGCTGAAATGAAATAGAAGTGTCCATCTACTGGTGAACTGTGTAAAGTTCCCCACACATTGACACTGTGTCATTGGTTCCCATCTTCTGGTCCCCAGCCAACTACATGGACAACTGGAAGTGTACCGGCATCCTGAAGGGAGACGGGAGTCCAGTCAACGGGTCGTCAGGACAACCCGGTGCCATGAATACCATGGTGGGGTCCACTGTCCAGACCTCCCAGAATGCACTGAACGGCTCTGCTGCAGGAAGGTAGGAGGCCGCGCCCGCTGGTCGGCCCTGCCAGAGCTGGCGACTGACTGCTTTACTCTCTCTGGGCCTGACTGACCCTGCAGCACTGACCCTGACCCCCCGCCTCGCTGGGTCAACTGATCACAACTGACCCCGTGTGTTGCACTCATGCAAAGAGCTTGGCTTGTGGCAAGGCCCAGCAGGTCAGACCCAGCACGTAGGTCCTGTGGTAGGCCTGTGTCCTCGTTATTAACGGATTGTTTGGGAGGGCCACAGTTTCATGTTCGTACAACAGCAGACTGAGGTTTTGTTTGTACAATAATTGTTGGTGATTGTTTGTTGACACAATTTTATGTTGATGGAACATGAATGTTATTTTGAAGAATATCATATGTTTTTTTACATTTTAGATTAGTTACAATTACAGATGTCTGTCATGCTCACATAATGCCCCAGAAACCATCAGATTTTCAATGCATGACATACCAGGGCCAAACATACAGCCTTGATGAATTTAATAATTTACTATTTTGATTTAATCTTATAATAGCATGTATAGAATGTTTGGAGGGCATATTGATAAATAATAAATTTTCATCTTTTCAATACGTTTTTTTATTTATTTATTTTTTACCAAAAAGTTGCCAAAGTCTTTGCATGGTGGAGGAATGTCTGGAATATAATCTGGTAATAATCCCTATTAATCTGCTGGTAATCTGCAATTAATCTGAATGAAATAATGACTGGTCAACATGCTAGTGCTTTAATAACACACACAGTTAATATTGCTGAGTTTATATTCAATATTCCTCCTAGTACTGTATATTAACATTCAGTTTCCAGACATTATACTCTCCTAGTACTGTATATTATCATTCAGTTTCCAGACATTATACTCTCTCTCCTAGTACTGTATATTAACATTCAGTTTCCAGACATTATACTCTCCTAGTACTGTATATTAACATTCAGTTTCCAGACATTATACTCTCTCTCCTAGTACTGTATATTAACATTCAGTTTCCAGACATTATACTCTCCTAGTACTGTATATTAACATTCAGTTTCCAGACATTATACTCTCTCTCCTAGTACTGTATATTAACATTCAGTTTCCAGACATTATACTCTCCTAGTACTGTATATTAACATTCAGTTTCCAG
The DNA here is from genome assembly GCF_016432855.1 of Salvelinus namaycush. NCBI lineage: Eukaryota > Metazoa > Chordata > Actinopteri > Salmoniformes > Salmonidae > Salvelinus > Salvelinus namaycush. Next base: position 29,905,089 of record NC_052343.1, on the reverse strand, counting down.
ACATTATACTCTCTCCTAGTACTGTATATTAACATTCAGTTTCCAGACATTATACTCTCCTAGTACTGTATATTATCATTCAGTTTCCAGACATTATACTCTCTCTCCTAGTACTGTATATTAACATTCAGTTTCCAGACATTATACTCTCTCTCCTAGTACTGTATATTAACATTCAGTTTCCAGACATTATACTCTCCTAGTACTGTATATTATCATTCAGTTTCCAGACATTATACTCTCTCCTAGTACTGTATATTAACATTCAGTTTCCAGACATTATACTCTCTCTCCTAGTACTGTATATGAACATTCAGTTTCCAGACATTATACTCTCTCTCCTAGTACTGTATATTAACATTCAGTTTCCAGACATTATACTCTCTCTTCTAGTACTGTATATTAACATTCAGTTTCCAGACATTATACTCTCTCTCCTAGTACTGTATATTAACATTCAGTTTCCAGACATTATACTCTCCTAGTACTGTATATTAACATTCAGTTTCCAGACATTATACTCTCCTAGTACTGTATATTAACATTCAGTTTCCAGACATTATACTCTCCTAGTACTGTATATTAACATTCAGTTTCCAGACATTATACTCTCTCTCCTAGTACTGTATATTAACATTCAGTTTCCAGACATTATACTCTCTCTCCTAGTACTGTATATTAACATTCAGTTTCCAGACATTATACTCTCTCCTAGTACTGTATATTAACATTCAGTTTCCAGACATTATACTCTCTCTCCTAGTACTGTATATTAACATTCAGTTTCCAGACATTATACTCTCCTAGTACTGTATATTAACATTCAGTTTCCAGACATTATACTCTCCTAGTACTGTATATTAACATTCAGTTTCCAGACATTATACTCTCTCTCCTAGTACTGTATATTAACATTCAGTTTCCAGACATTATACTCTCTCTCCTAGTACTGTATATTAACATTCAGTTTCCAGACATTATACTCTCCTAGTACTATATATTAACATTCAGTTTCCAGACATTATACTCTCTCTCCTAGTACTGTATATTATCATTCAGTTTCCAGACATTATACTCTCCTAGTACTGTATATGAACATTCAGTTTCCAGACATTATACTCTCTCTCCTAGTACTGTATATTAACATTCAGTTTCCAGACATTATACTCTCTCTCCTAGTACTGTATATTATCATTCAGTTTCCAGACATTATACTCTCCTAGTACTGTATATTAACATTCAGTTTCCAGACATTATACTCTCTCTCCTAGTACTGTATATTAACATTCAGTTTCCAGACATTATACTCTCTCTCCTAGTACTGTATATTAACATTCAGTTTCCAGACATTATACTCTCTCTCCTAGTACTGTATATTAACATTCAGTTTCCAGACATTATACTCTCTCTCCTAGTACTGTATATTAACATTCAGTTTCCAGACATTATACTCTCTCTCCTAGTACTGTATATTAACATTCAGTTTCCAGACATTATACTCTCTCCTAGTACTGTATATTATCATTCAGTTTCCAGACATTATATTCTCCTAGTACTGTATATTATCATTCAGTTTCCAGACATTATACTCTCTCTCCTAGTACTGTATATTAACATTCAGTTTCCAGACATTATACTCTCTCTCCTAGTACTGTATATTAACATTCAGTTTCCAGACATTATACTCTCTCTCCTAGTACTGTATATTAACATTCAGTTTCCAGACATTATACTCTCTCCTAGTACTGTATATTATCATTCAGTTTCCAGACATTATACTCTCCTAGTACTGTATATTAACATTCAGTTTCCAGACATTATACTCTCTCCTAGTACTGTATATTGGCTTATAAGAAAAGCCTAATAATCCCTCACTTGAGGTGACTATTCTGCCTTAAAATGCACTCCGTTCTGAAAGGCCTCTGCTAACCTGTTACGTTGTGACGGCATTGTATCGTGTTACGTCTCTCTGTTTTTTTTAAATGACAACCTTTTTCTGTACTCTTGTCAATCTTTGATAAATGCATCGTATTGTGATTTTGTTCATGACCGTGTGTAATGTACAATTTCATTCAGACAATCTAATTTTAAATGAAATAGTTTTTTGCTTGCGTGTTATTGTCCCATTTTCAATAAGGTCTCGTCCCTGTGTGGTCTATTGGACGTGAAGGACGCTGCTTGTTGCAGACACACAGGGACGGCCAGAGGATCCCCTTTAGCCCTCGCCTGCGGAGTCCGACTGCCCCGAAGACACTCCACCAGCCTCTTAATCTGAAGCCCGTTGACCAGCGAGCCCCCCCTGGTGACCAGCGAGCCCCCTGGTGACCAGCGAGCCCCCTGGTGACCAGCGAGCCCCCTGGCGACCAGCGAGCCCCCTGGCGACCAGCGAGCCCCCTGGTGACCAGCGAGCCCCCTGGTGACCAGCGAGCCCCCTGGCGACCAGCGAGCCCCCTGGTGACCAGCGAGCCCCCTGGTGACCAGCGAGCCCCCTGGCGACCAGCGAGCCCCCTGGTGACCAGCGAGCCCCCTGGCGACCAGCGAGCCCCCTGGCGACCAGCGAGCCCCCTGGCGACCAGCGAGCCCCCTGGCGACCAGCGAGCCCCCTGGTGACCAGCGAGCCCCCTGGTGACCATGCATGGACCAGGATGCCACTGCTTCGGCCATACTTACTTCTAATAGGTGTTGCTTTATTTTAGATCAAATTGTATTTGTCACATGTGCCCGAATACAGCAGGTGTAGTAGACCTTACAGTGAAATGCTGATTTAAAAGCCCTTAACCAACAATGCAGTTTTAAGAAAATACCATTTTTTTTTAAGTAAGCGGTAAGAAAAACAAAGAGCAGCAGTAAATAACAATACCAGCACAGATCTGTAGAACTTCTAAATGAATACCTCACCACAGTCTTCTGTTGTGTTCATGTGTCTGTGTTCTGCTGAATACCTCACCACAGTCTTCTGTTGTGTTCATGTCTCTCTGCTGAATACCTCACCACAGTCTTCTGTTGTGTTCATGTCTCTGTTCTGCTGAATACCTTACCACAGTCTTCTGTTGTGTTCATGTCTCTGTTCTGCTGAATACCTCACCACAGTCTTCTGTTGTGTTCATGTCTCTGTTCTGCTGAATACCTCACCACAGTCTTCTGTTGTGTTCATGTCTCTGTTCTGTTGAATACCTCACCACAGTCTTCTGTTGTGTTCATGTCTCTGTTCTGCTGAATACCTCACCACAGTCTTCTGTTGTGTTCATGTCTCTGTTCTGCTGAATACCTCACCACAGTCTTCTGTTGTGTTCATGTCTCTGTTCTGCTGAATACCTCACCACAGTCTTCTGTTGTGTTTATGTCTCTGTTCTGCTGAATACCTTACCACAGTCTTCTGTTGTGTTCATGTCTCTGTTCTGCTGAATACAGTGTCTTCTGTTAGTTCTGCTGAATACAGTGTCTTCTGTTAGTTCTGCTGAATACAGTGTCTTCTGTTAGTTCTGCTGAATACAGTGTCTTCTGTTAGTTCTGCTGAATACAGTGTCTTCTGATAGTTCTGCTGAATACAGTGTCTTCTGATAGTTCTGCTGAATACAGTGTCTTCTGTTAGTTCTGCTGAATACAGTGTCTTCTGTTAGTTCTGCTGAATACAGTATCTTCTGATAGTTCTGCTGAATACAGTGTCTTCTGTTAGTTCTGCTGAATACAGTGTCTTCTGTTAGTTCTGCTGAATACAGTGTCTTCTGTTAGTTCTGCTGAATACAGTGTCTTCTGTTAGTTCTGCTGAATACAGTGTCTTCTGATAGTTCTGCTGAATACAGTGTCTTCTGTTAGTTCTGCTGAATACAGTGTCTTCTGTTAGTTCTGCTGAATACAGTATCTTCTGATAGTTCTGCTGAATACATTATCTTCTGTTAGTTCTGCTGAATACAGTGTCTTCTGATAGTTCTGCTGAATACAGTGTCTTCTGTTAGTTCTGCTGAATACAGTATCTTCTGTTAGTTCTGCTGAATACAGTATCTTCTGTTAGTTCTGCTGAATACATTATCTTCTGTTAGTTCTGCTGAATACAGTGTCTTCTGTTAGTTCTGCTGAATACAGTGTCTTCTGATAGTTCTGCTGAATACAGTATCTTCTGTTAGTTCTGCTGAATACAGTATCTTCTGATGTGTTCATGTGTCTGTGTTCTGCTGAATACAGTGTCTTCTGTTAGTTCTGCTGAATACAGTGTCTTCTGTTAGTTCTGCTGAATACAGTATCTTCTGTTAGTTCTGCTGAATACAGTATCTTCTGATGTGTTCATGTGTCTGTGTTCTGCTGAATACAGTGTCTTCTGTTAGTTCTGCTGAATACAGTGTCTTCTGTTAGTTCTGCTGAATACAGTATCTTCTGATAGTTCTGCTGAATACAGTGTCTTCTGTTAGTTCTGCTGAATACAGTGTCTTCTGTTAGTTCTGCTGAATACAGTATCTTCTGATAGTTCTGCTGAATACAGTGTCTTCTGTTAGTTCTGCTGAATACAGTATCTTCTGATAGTTCTGCTGAATACAGTGTCTTCTGTTAGTTCTGCTGAATACAGTATCTTCTGATGTGTTCATGTGTCTGTGTTCTGCTGAATACAGTGTCTTCTGTTAGTTCTGCTGAATACAGTGTCTTCTGTTAGTTCTGCTGAATACAGTATCTTCTGTTAGTTCTGCTGAATACAGTGTCTTCTGTTAGTTCTGCTGAATACAGTATCTTCTGATGTGTTCATGTGTCTGTGTTCTGCTGAATACAGTGTCTTCTGTTAGTTCTGCTGAATACAGTGTCTTCTGTTAGTTCTGCTGAATACAGTATCTTCTGTTAGTTCTGCTGAATACATTATCTTCTGTTAGTTCTGCTGAATACAGTGTCTTCTGTTAGTTCTGCTGAATACAGTGTCTTCTGATAGTTCTGCTGAATACAGTATCTTCTGTTAGTTCTGCTGAATACAGTGTCTTCTGTTAGTTCTGCTGAATACAGTATCTTCTGATGTGTTCATGTGTCTGTGTTCTGCTGAATACAGTGTCTTCTGTTAGTTCTGCTGAATACAGTGTCTTCTGTTAGTTCTGCTGAATACAGTATCTTCTGATGTGTTCATGTGTCTGTGTTCTGCTGAATACAGTGTCTTCTGTTAGTTCTGCTGAATACAGTGTCTTCTGTTAGTTCTGCTGAATACAGTATCTTCTGATAGTTCTGCTGAATACAGTGTCTTCTGTTAGTTCTGCTGAATACAGTGTCTTCTGTTAGTTCTGCTGAATACAGTATCTTCTGATAGTTCTGCTGAATACAGTGTCTTCTGTTAGTTCTGCTGAATACAGTATCTTCTGATAGTTCTGCTGAATACAGTGTCTTCTGTTAGTTCTGCTGAATACAGTATCTTCTGTTAGTTCTGCTGAATACAGTGTCTTCTGTTAGTTCTGCTGAATACAGTGTCTTCTGTTAGTTCTGCTGAATACAGTGTCTTCTGTTAGTTCTGCTGAATACAGTGTCTTCTGTTAGTTCTGCTGAATACAGTGTCTTCTGTTAGTTCTGCTGAATACAGTGTCTTCTGTTAGTTCTGCTGAATACAGTGTCTTCTGTTAGTTCTGCTGAATACAGTGTCTTCTGTTAGTTCTGCTGAATACAGTGTCTTCTGTTAGTTCTGCTGAATACAGTGTCTTCTGTTAGTTCTGCTGAATACAGTGTCTTCTGTTAGTTCTGCTGAATACAGTGTCTTCTGTTAGTTCTGCTGAATACAGTATCTTCTGATAGTTCTGCTGAATACAGTGTCTTCTGATAGTTCTGCTGAATACAGTGTCTTCTGTTAGTTCTGCTGAATACAGTATCTTCTGATGTGTTCATGTGTCTGTGTTCTGCTGAATACAGTGTCTTCTGTTAGTTCTGCTGAATACAGTGTCTTCTGTTAGTTCTGCTGAATACAGTGTCTTCTGTTAGTTCTGCTGAATACAGTGTCTTCTGTTAGTTCTGCTGAATACAGTATCTTCTGTTAGTTCTGCTGAATACAGTGTCTTCTGTTAGTTCTGCTGAATACAGTATCTTCTGTTAGTTCTGCTGAATACAGTGTCTTCTGTTAGTTCTGCTGAATACAGTATCTTCTGATAGTTCTGCTGAATACAGTATCTTCTGTTAGTTCTGCTGAATACAGTGTCTTCTGTTAGTTCTGCTGAATACAGTGTCTTCTGATAGTTCTGCTGAATACAGTGTCTTCTGTTAGTTCTGCTGAATACAGTATCTTCTGATAGTTCTGCTGAATACAGTATCTTCTGTTAGTTCTGCTGAATACAGTGTCTTCTGTTAGTTCTGCTGAATACAGTGTCTTCTGATAGTTCTGCTGAATACAGTATCTTCTGTTAGTTCTGCTGAATACAGTGTCTTCTGTTAGTTCTGCTGAATACAGTATCTTCTGTTAGTTCTGCTGAATACAGTATCTTCTGATAGTTCTGCTGAATACAGTGTCTTCTGTTAGTTCTGCTGAATACAGTGTCTTCTGATAGTTCTGCTGAATACAGTATCTTCTGATAGTTCTGCTGAATACAGTGTCTTCTGTTAGTTCTGCTGAATACAGTATCTTCTGATAGTTCTGCTGAATACAGTATCTTCTGTTAGTTCTGCTGAATACAGTGTCTTCTGTTAGTTCTGCTGAATACAGTATCTTCTGTTAGTTCTGCTGAATACAGTGTCTTCTGTTAGTTCTGCTGAATACAGTGTCTTCTGTTAGTTCTGCTGAATACAGTATCTTCTGTTAGTTCTGCTGAATACAGTGTCTTCTGTTAGTTCTGCTGAATACAGTAACTTCTGTTAGTTCTGCTGAATACAGTGTCTTCTGTTAGTTCTGCTGAATACAGTGTCTTCTGTTAGTTCTGCTGAATACAGTGTCTTCTGTTAGTTCTGCTGAATACAGTGTCTTCTGTTAGTTCTGCTGAATACAGTGTCTTCTGTTAGTTCTGCTGAATACAGTGTCTTCTGTTAGTTCTGCTGAATACAGTGTCTTCTGTTAGTTCTGCTGAATACAGTGTCTTCTGTTAGTTCTGCTGAATACAGTGTCTTCTGTTAGTTCTGCTGAATACAGTGTCTTCTGATAGTTCTGCTGAATACAGTGTCTTCTGTTAGTTCTGCTGAATACAGTGTCTTCTGATAGTTCTGCTGAATACATTGTCTTCTGTTAGTTCTGCTGAATACAGTATATTCTGTTAGTTCTGCTGAATACAGTGTCTTCTGTTAGTTCTGCTGAATACAGTAACTTCTGTTAGTTCTGCTGAATACAGTGTCTTCTGTTAGTTCTGCTGAATACAGTATCTTCTGTTAGTTCTGCTGAATACAGTGTCTTCTGTTAGTTCTGCTGAATACAGTGTCTTCTGTTAGTTCTGCTGAATACAGTGTCTTCTGATAGTTCTGCTGAATACAGTATCTTCTGTTAGTTCTGCTGAATACAGTATCTTCTGATAGTTCTGCTGAATACAGTGTCTTCTGTTAGTTCTGCTGAATACAGTGTCTTCTGATAGTTCTGCTGAATACAGTGTCTTCTGTTAGTTCTGCTGAATACAGTGTCTTCTGTTAGTTCTGCTGAATACAGTGTCTTCTGTTAGTTCTGCTGAATACAGTGTCTTCTGTTAGTTCTGCTGAATACAGTGTCTTCTGTTAGTTCTGCTGAATACAGTGTCTTCTGTTAGTTCTGCTGAATACAGTGTCTTCTGATAGTTCTGCTGAATACAGTATCTTCTGTTAGTTCTGCTGAATACAGTATCTTCTGATAGTTCTGCTGAATACAGTGTCTTCTGTTAGTTCTGCTGAATACATTATCTTCTGTTAGTTCTGCTGAATACATTATCTTCTGATAGTTCTGCTGAATACAGTGTCTTCTGTTAGTTCTGCTGAATACATTTTAGCTTCTGCACCTCTTACCCTTCCCTTTTTCTGTTCTTTACAGCCACCTTAGCTTCTGCACCTCTTACCCTTCCCTTTTTCTGTTCTTTACAGCCACCGTAGCCTGTTCACATTCCCCTTTTTCTGTTCTTTACAGCCACCGTAGCCTGTTCACGTTCCCCTTTTTCTGTTCTTTACAGCCACCGTAGCCTGTTCACGTTCCCCTTTTTCTGTTCTTTACAGCCACCGTAGCCTGTTCACGTTCGTTCCCCTTTTTCTGTTCTTTACAGCTACCGTAGCCTGTTCACGTTCCCCTTTTTCTGTTCTTTACAGCCACCGTAGCCTGTTCACATTCCCCTTTTTCTGTTCTTTACAGCTACCGTAGCCTGTTCACGTTCCCCTTTTTCTGTTCTTTACAGCCACCGTAGCCTGTTCACATTCCACTTTTTCTGTTCTTTACAGCCACCGTAGCCTGTTCACGTTCCCCTTTTTCTGTTCTTTACAGCCACCGTAGCCTGTTCACGTTCCCCTTTTTCTGTTCTTTACAGCCACCGTAGCCTGTTCACGTTCCCCTTTTTCTGTTCTTTACAGCCACCGTAGCCTGTTCACATTCCCCTTTTTCTGTTCTTTACAGCTACCGTAGCCTGTTCACGTTCGTTCCCCTTTTTCCTATTTTAATTCACTTCTCATTTCTCTGTTTTTGTTTATTTCTTTGTATCCCATTGTTGTCCTGTTTCCTGTCTGTTCCCTGTTCCTGTCTGTTCTTTCAGGTATTTCTTCTCCCCTCTGGATGCCCCCAGGGCAGGGTCCAGGTACGGCCACCTGCTGCCCCCCCCTTCTCTGATAGAGCACTCTGATGCCCAGTTCAGCCCCCCCCGGTTCCCCCACAGCCAGCTCCCCCAGTCCCCCCTGTCCATCCATGGCCAGCCCCCCCAATCCCCTCTGTCCCTGCACAGACTGTACTCACACTCTAGAGCCCTCAACACCCTGCCTGAACACCACTGACCCTCCAGAGCCCTCAACACCCTGCCTGAACACCACTGACCCTCCAGAGCCCTCAACACCCTGCCTGAACACCACTGACCCTCCAGAGCCCTCAACATCCTGCCTGAACACCACTGACCCTCCAGAGCCCTCAACACCCTGCCTGAACACCACTGACCCTCCAGAGCCCTCAACATCCTGCCTGAACACCACTGACCCTCCAGAGCCCTCAACACCCTGCCTGAACACCACTGACCCTCCAGAGCCCTCAACACCCTGCCTGAACACCACTGAACACCCTACCCAGAGCCCTCAACACCCTGCCTGAACACCACTGACCCTCCAGAGCCCTCAACACCCTGCCTGAACACCACTGATCCTCCAGAGCCCTCAACACCCTGCCTGAACACCACTGACCCTCCAGAGCCCTCAACACCCTGCCTGAACACGACTGACCCTCCAGAGCCCTCAACACCCTGCCTGAACACCACTGACCCTCCAGAGCCCTCAACACCCTGCCTGAACACGGCTGACCCCTCAACACCCTGCCTGAACACGACTGACCCTCCAGAGCCCTCAACACCCTGCCTGAACACCACTGATCCTCCAGAGCCCTCAACACCCTGCCTGAACACGACTGACCCTCCAGAGCCCTCAACACCCTGCCTGAACACCACTGACCCCTCAACACCCTGCCTGAACACCACTGACCCTCCAGAGCCCTCAACACCCTGCCTGAACACGACTGACCCTCCAGAGCCCTCAACACCCTGCCTGAACACGACTGACCCTCCAGAGCCCTCAACACCCTGCCTGAACACCACTGACCCCTCAACACCCTGCCTGAACACGACTGACCCTCCAGAGCCCTCAACACCCTGCCTGAACACCACTGATCCTCCAGAGCCCTCAACACCCTGCCTGAACACGACTGACCCTCCAGAGCCCTCAACATCCTGCCTGAACACGACTGACCCTCCAGAGCCCTCAACACCCTGCCTGAACACCACTGATCCTCCAGAGCCCTCAACACCCTGCCTGAACACCACTGACCCTCCAGAGCCCTCAACACCCTGCCTGAACACGGCTGACCCCTCAACACCCTGCCTGAACACGACTGACCCTCCAGAGCCCTCAACACCCTGCCTGAACACCACTGACCCTCCAGAGCCCTCAACAACACTGACCCTCCAGAGCCCTCAACACCCTGCCTGAACATGACTGACCCCTCAACACCCTGCCTGAACACCACTGACCCTCCAGACCCCTCAACACCCTGCCTGAACACCACTGACCCTCCAGACCCCTCAACACCCTGCCTGAACACGGCTGACTGGGTTGGTACTCTTCTTCTTAGTGACTAATCAAAAGAAGACCATCCCCTCTCCCAGAACAGTTTGGTTGGTGCATAAAACAAGGTGAATCTTGATAAGCAAAAATGTAATGATTTCTTAGACATTTTGTTTACAATAGTCCCTCCATAATATAAACATCCCCGGCAGTCTGTCTCCCCGGCAGTCTGCCTCCCCGGCAGTCTGCCTCCCCGGCAGTCTGCCTCCCCGGCAGTCTGCCTCCCCGGCAGTCGGCCCGGATGTAGTCACCCAGAGTTGTGAGTGATGATTCCCTAGATATATCTGATCTCTGTTTTTATTTCATTAAAAACCAACATGCTGGTTTACTACGGTGCCTGTGGTTCAAACTCACATCAATGTGTTGTTATAAGACCGCGGCTCTGTGTGTGTTGTTCCCGTGTGTGTGTTGTTCCCGTGTGTGTGTGTTGTTCCCGTGTGTGTGTTGTTCCCGTGTGTGTGTTGTTCCCGTGTGTGTGTGTTGTTCCCGTGTGTGTGTTGTTCCCGTGTGTGTGTTGTTCCCGTGTGTGTGTAGTTCCCGTGTGTGTGTGTTGTTCCTGTGTGTGTTGTTCCTGTGTGTGTAGTTCCCGTGTGTGTGTGTAGTTCCTGTGTGTGTAGTTCCTGTGTGTGTTGTTCCTGTGTGTGTAGTTCCTGTGTGTGTAGTTCCTGTGTGTGTAGTTCCCGTGTGTGTGTTTAATTTCAAGCCTAATGTTGTTTCATTAATGAAATGGGGGATAGTCGATGCATATGAGATGGATTTTAAAGAATAAATGCTCATTTAAATGTCTCTACTGACTATAGCATCACCACAGTAACATTAAAACCCATTGCTGTTATACAATGTAGCTGTGTATCCGATGCACGTGTGCACTCACTATGCCATCCATGAATTACCATGTGAATCATCCTTTACACTCACTATGTGCCATCCATGAATTACCATGTGAATCATCCTTTACACTCACTATGTGCCATCCATGAATTACCATGTGAATCATCCTTTACACTCACTATGTGCCATCCATAAATGACTACCATGTGAATCATCCTTTACACTCACTATGTGCCATCCATGAATTACCATGTGAATCATCCTTTACACTCACTATGTGCCATCCATGAATTACCATGTGAATCAGCCTTTACACTCACTATGTGCCATCCATGAATTACCATGTGAATCAGCCTTTACACTCACTATGTGCCATCCATGAATTACCATGTGAATCAGCCTTTACACTCACTATGTGCCATCCATGAATTACCATGTGAATCAGCCTTTACACTCACTATGTGCCATCCATGAATTACCATGTGAATCAGCCTTTACACTCACTATGTGCCATCCATGAATTACCATGTGAATCAGCCTTTACACTCACTATGTGCCATCCATGAATTACCATGTGAATCATCCTTTACACTCACTATGTGCCATCCATAAATTACCATGTGAATCATCCTTTACACTCACTATGTGCCATCCATGAATTACCATGTGAATCAGCCTTTACACTCACTATGTGCCATCCATGAATTACCATGTGAATCAGCCTTTACACTCACTATGTGCCATCCATAAATGACTACCATGTGAATCATCCTTTACACTCACTATGTGCCATCCATGAATTACCATGTGAATCATCCTTTACACTCACTATGTGCCATCCATGAATTACCACTGTGAATCAGCCTTTACACTCACTATGTGCCATCCATGAATTACCATGTGAATCAGCCTTTACACTCACTATGTGCCATCCATGAATTACCATGTGAATCAGCCTTTACACTCACTATGTGCCATCCATGAATTACCATGTGAATCAGCCTTTACACTCACTATGTGCCATCCATGAATTACCATGTGAATCAGCCTTTACACTCACTATGTGCCATCCATGAATTACCATGTGAATCAGCCTTTACACTCACTATGTGCCATCCATGAATTACCATGTGAATCAGCCTTTACACTCACTATGTGCCATCCATGAATTACCATGTGAATCATCCTTTACACTCACTATGTGCCATCCATGAATTACCACGTGAATCAGCCTTTACACTCACTATGTGCCATCCATGAATTACCATGTGAATCAGCCTTTACACTCACTATGTGCCATCCATGAATTACCATGTGAATCAGCCTTTACACTCACTATGTGCCATCCATGAATTACCATGTGAATCAGCCTTTACACTCACTATGTGCCATCCATGAATTACCATGTGAATCAGCCTTTACACTCACTATGTGCCATCCATGAATTACCATGTGAATCATCCTTTACACTCACTATGTGCCATCCATGAATTACCACGTGAATCAGCCTTTACACTCACTATGTGCCATCCATGAATTACCATGTGAATCAGCCTTTACACTCACTATGTGCCATCCATGAATTACCATGTGAATCAGCCTTTACACTCACTATGTGCCATCCATGAATTACCATGTGAATCAGCCTTTACACTCACTATGTGCCATCCATGAATTACCATGTGAATCAGCCTTTACACTCACTATGTGCCATCCATGAATTACCATGTGAATCAGCCTTTACACTCACTATGTGCCATCCATGAATTACCATGTGAATCATCCTTTACACTCACTATGTGCCATCCATAAATTACCATGTGAATCATCCTTTACACTCACTATGTGCCATCCATGAATTACCATGTGAATCATCCTTTACACTCACTATGTGCCATCCATGAATTACCATGTGAATCAGCCTTTACACTCACAATGTGCCATCCATAAATGACTACCATGTGAATCATCCTTTACACTCACTATGTGCCATCCATGAATTACCATGTGAATCATCCTTTACACTCACTATGTGCCATCCATGAATTACCACGTGAATCAGCCTTTACACTCACTATGTGCCATCCATGAATTACCATGTGAATCAGCCTTTACACTCACTATGTGCCATCCATGAATTACCATGTGAATCAGCCTTTACACTCACAATGTCACATCCATAAATGACTACCATGTGAATCAGCCTTTACACTCACAATGTCACATCCATAAATGACTACCATGTGAATCAGCCTTTACACTCACAATGTCACATCCATAAATGACTACCATGTGAATCAGCCTTTACACTCACAATGTCACATCCATAAATGACTACCGTGTGAATCAGCCTTTACACTCACAATGTGACATCCATAAATGACTACCATGTGAATCAGCCTTTACAATAATAGTGATCCAGAGGCATCACATGGTCTGAGCCTGGATTCTGATTTTGAAACCCCTGAGCACTACATTCTAACACTGTGTTTCTCTCATGATACTATCAGACTGAGGGTCCTGAACACTTTACATTCTAACACTGGGTTTCTCTCATGATACTATCAGACTGAGGGTCCTGAACACTTTACATTCTAACACTGGGTTTCTCTCATGATACTATCAGACTGGGGGTCCTGAGCACTTTACATTCTAACACTGGGTTTCTCTCATGATACTATCAGACTGGGGGTCCTGAGCACTTTACATTCTAACACTGGGTTTCTCTCATGATACTATCAGACTGGGGGTCCTGAGCACTTTACATTCTAACACTGTGTTTCTCTCATGATACTATCAGACTGGGGGTCCTGAACACTTTACATTCTAACACTGTGTTTCTCTCATGATACTATCAGACTGAGGGTCCTGAACACTTTACATTCTAACACTGGGTTTCTCTCATGATACTATCAGACTGAGGGTCCTGAACACTTTACATTCTAACACTGGGTTTCTCTCATGATACTATCAGACTGGGGGTCCTGAGCACTTTACATTCTAACACTGGGTTTCTCTCATGATACTATCAGACTGGGGGTCCTGAGCACTTTACATTCTAACACTGGGTTTCTCTCATGATACTATCAGACTGAGGGTCCTGAACACTTTACATTCTAACACTGGGTTTCTCTCATGATACTATCAGACTGGGGGTCCTGAACACTTTACATTCTACCACTGTGTTTCTCTCATGATACTATCAGACTGAGGGTCCTGAACACTTTACATTCTAACACTGTGTTTCTCTCATGATACTATCAGACTGAGGGTCCTGAGCACTTTACATTCTAACACTGGGTTTCTCTCATGATACTATCAGACTGAGGGTCCTGAACACTTTACATTCTAACACTGTGTTTCTCTCATGATACTATCAGACTGGGGGTCCTGAACACTTTTCATTCTAACACTGGGTTTCATGATACTATCAGACTGGGGGTCCTGAGCACTTTACATTCTAACACTGGGTTTCTCTCATGATACTATCAGACTGAGGGTCCTGAGCACTTTACATTCTAACACTGGGTTTCTCTCATGATACTATCAGACTGAGGGTCCTGAACACTTTACATTCTAACACTGGGTTTCTCTCATGATACTATCAGACTGAGGGTCCTGAACACTTTACATTCTAACACTGGGTTTCTCTCATGATACTATCAGACTGGGGGTCCTGAGCACTTTACATTCTACCACTGTGTTTCTCTCATGATACTATCAGACTGAGGGCCCTGAGCACTTTACATTCTACCACTGTGTTTCTCTCATGATACTATCAGACTGGGGGTCCTGAGCACTTTACATTCTAACACTGTGTTTCATGATACTATCAGACTGAGGGTCCTGAGCACTTTACATTCTAACACTGTGTTTCTCTCATGATACTATCAGACTGGGGGTCCTGAGCACTTTACATTCTAACACTGGGTTTCTCTCATGATACTATCAGACTGAGGGTCCTGGACACTTTACATTCTAACACTGTGTTTCTCTCATGATACTATCAGACTGAGGGTCCTGAACACTTTACATTCTAACACTGGGTTTCTCTCATGATACTATCAGACTGAGGGTCCTGAACACTTTACATTCTAACACTGGGTTTCTCTCATGATACTATCAGACTGGGGGTCCTGAACACTTTACATTCTAACACTGGGTTTCTCTCATGATACTATCAGACTGGGGGTCCTGAACACTTTACATTCTAACACTGTGTTTCTCTCATGATACTATCAGACTGGGGGTCCTGAACACTTTACATTCTAACACTGGGTTTCTCTCATGATACTATCAGACTGAGGGTCCTGAACACTTTACATTCTAACACTGGGTTTCTCTCATGATACTATCAGACTGGGGGTCCTGAACACTTTACATTCTAACACTGTGTTTCTCTCATGAT
Source organism: Salvelinus namaycush (assembly GCF_016432855.1). Classification (NCBI taxonomy): domain Eukaryota; kingdom Metazoa; phylum Chordata; class Actinopteri; order Salmoniformes; family Salmonidae; genus Salvelinus; species Salvelinus namaycush. Next base: position 29,889,650 of record NC_052343.1, on the reverse strand, counting down.
ACTATCAGACTGAGGGTCCTGAACACTTTACATTCTAACACTGGGTTTCTCTCATGATACTATCAGACTGAGGGTCCTGAACACTTTACATTCTAACACTGGGTTTCTCTCATGATACTATCAGACTGGGGGTCCTGAGCACTTTACATTCTAACACTGGGTTTCTCTCATGATACTATCAGACTGAGGGTCCTGAACACTTTACATTCTAACTGTGTTTCTCTCATGATACTATCAGACTGAGGGTCCTGAACACTTTACATTCTAACACTGGGTTTCTCTCATGATACTATCAGACTGAGGGTCCTGAACACTTTACATTCTAACACTGGGTTTCTCTCATGATACTATCAGACTGGGGGTCCTGAGCACTTTACATTATGAAACTGTCTGTCGTTCTCATACTGTACACAAATCACAGCAAGTATCTCCTGAAGTCTATAGAAAGATGGGAGTCGGTCAGAATTGGTATGGTGTATTCACTGTGCAGCTGTCAGCTAGCCAAGTGATGGTTGCAGCTGCTGTGGGGAACATATGATACTCCTGCAAGTTCCTGACCACTCCTTAGGATTTATGATACGGTATGGATGCTATTGAATCTGCAACAAGCGCTACACATTTTGAATATATATCACATACATTTCATGAGCAAGAATAATATACCATATAACTATATATCACAATTAGTTGATGAGAAGCACTTCAATCCAATGCTATACTTTCAGAATGTAAGGACCATATCTGGTAAGGACATTGATCTGGTTAGTATATATATATTGGTCTCTACAATTGAACTAATTATAGTTAAATGACAGGATAACAATCCAATGGTGATACACCCTTTCACATGGTCAAAGAGGTTAGTCCAATCAAAACGTCTCTTTCTATCTCCGTCCCGCCCACAGTGATGGTCGCTTAGCGCGGGCTTCCTGTGATTGATCCAACGGAATACTGTGTTTCTCCGAGGCTACTGGTCCGGTTTGTTACCGACTATATGTTACACTTATAACTGGCTAGGAAAACACGGTATTGTTTTTAACTTTTCGTTACTTGTGTTGTGAAAAAATCACTTAAACGTGTTGATACTTTAGAAACAGTAACGTTACGGTGTGGACGTCATGTCTTGCGGCTCTGTCTCGTAAATTTCTGCGAGTCGGTTTTAACTCGGGAGAGAGAAGTTTCTTCATTTGTTGTGAAAATTGTCGCGCTGTTTACTTGAGGTATTTTGGTAAAGTACTGGCCTTAAACTATTCAGTAAGTTAGAAAACGGTTTATTTGTGTGTACACCCACTTTGGCTAAAGTGTTTGTAGCTAACTAACTAGCCTTGACAAACTTTCCTCTGTGTCAACACAAGTTTGTTTTGCCAGGCCACAACGACAACTGACTGGCTACACTGAGGTATCTAACGTTAGCTACTATATCTGTCCATCTAATATTCATCTAGTTGGAACAATGTGGCAGTCTCTTGTTTTTGATTAACTTGTTGCTTGAGTTTGGACCGGAGTCAAATGACTGGGTACTTTAGCGTCTTTGACATTGCCGTCATGTGAACATCACAAGGAGGAATCTACATGGCAGTTTTAGTTCTGACTACAACACACTTGCCACTATGAACTGAGGTGTTGCTTGTCCGACTGGCATGTTTATCAGCAATTGTGATGAATGTTTTTTTCCCTCTCCACTCAGTTGATGGTCTGCAGTAGAACCTGAGGTAGCGGGCCTAACCGTAGCCCCGACATCATGACCGAGAGTTTCAGCAACATCGAGGATGAGGCGTTCCCCAGTTTCCTGTCTAGCTCTGTGGGCAACAGCCGTGCCACCCTGGGGAACGTCACCCTGGGCTCCACCCTGGGGCTGCCCGTAGCTGCCTCCACCATGGCTAAAATTAGAGCTGGGGCTGACAACAGGTGGGTCAGCAGCACCACTTACCACCTCAACATCAACAACAATGTTACTGGAACACAAGGCCCTGCAGAACTATAGGGGTTCTGGCTCAGTACCTTCTAATACAGTGTTACCGTTATGTAGCTCTGATCAGTGTTCATAACAATCTGACTACTAAAAATGAATCTCGTTTCTCTCCAGAGTAAATGCTGTCCAGGCGTCATATCTGGAGGACGGTCGGCTCTCTCTGGCTAACTCTCAGTCCTACAACAAGGAACAGGGGAAATTTGCCCTCAGCTTCAAAGATGAGCTGTGAGTATCAAGAGTTTTAGCAGCAGTGAAAGTCATGTCATGCAGGACTCTATGCTGACTTGTTTTCCAAGGAGCACATGTGCTCTGAAGTTGAAAAATGTAAGGAGCAGATAATGATATTCAGGAGCAAGGTGAATTTTTCCCCCAGGTATTAATGATAAGAATTGTCAGCAATTACAAAATACAGGGTTAAGGAGGACCGGAGAAGTACAGGGTTAAGGAGGACCGGAGAAGTACAGGGTTAAGGAGGACCGGAGAAGTACAGGGTTAAGGAGGACCGGAGAAGTACAGGGTTAAGGAGGACCGGAGAAGTACAGGGTTAAGGAGGACCGGAGAAGTACAGGGTTAAGGAGGACCGGAGAAGTACAGGGTTAAGGAGGACCGGAGAAGTACAGGGTTAAGGAGCCCCCGGAGAAGTACAGGGTTAAGGAGAAGTACAGGGTTAAGGAGGACCGGAGAAGTACAGGGTTAAGGAGCCCCCGGAGAAGTACAGGGTTAAGGAGAAGTACAGGGTTAAGGAGGACCGGAGAAGTACAGGGTTAAGGAGCCCCCGGAGAAGTACAGGGTTAAGGAGAAGTACAGGGTTAAGGAGAAGTACAGGGTTAAGGAGAAGTACAGGGTTAAGGAGAAGTACAGGGTTAAGGAGAAGTACAGGGTTAAGGAGAAGTACAGGGTTAAGGAGAAGTACAGGGTTAAGGAGGACCGGAGAAGTACAGGGTTAAGGAGGACCGGAGAAGTACAGGGTTAAGGAGGACCGGAGAAGTACAGGGTTAAGGAGCCGACGTACTGCGGTTAGGGATGTGTTTTCTTCAGTGAATGATGTTGCTAACATGGATCCCCTCTCTGTCTTTCTCCACCTCTCAGAGATGATGCAGATGACTTCATAGCAGCCCACCGGTTCTCAGACATGCTGGTGAAGGTGAATCTGGACGAGACCGAGCCCAGGACTAGAGCCTCCTCCCTCGGCCCCAACACACAGACTGGACCTCTCCCTGGAAGACACTCTGAACATGGAGACGGTAACACTGTACCATTTACCTTGGTTTGCGTTTCTGTGTGGCTCAGTTGGTAGAGCATGGTGCATGCAATGCCAGGGTCGTGGGTTCGATTCCAGGGTCACCCATTAGTCAAATGGTATCCACGCGTCACGAAGTGGCTTTGGAAAAAAGCGTCTGCTAAATGGCATTTATTATTTGTATTATTAGCAGTAGTGGTATTATTATTATTATTAGTAGTAGTGGTATTATTATTAGTAGTAATGGTATTATTAACAGTAGTGGTAGTATTATTAGTATTAGTGGTATTATTAGTAGTGATATTATTATTATTATTAGTAGTAGTATTATTGGTATTATTATTATTATTATTAGTATTATTATTAGTATTATTATTGGTATTATTATTGGGTTGAGAGGTAAACCTGATGTACCACGTGGTCTTGATTAACTCTCCGTCCTTCACTAGTTGATAGATCAGTGATGTCCATCAGGCTGGTCTCTGTCCTTCACTAGTTGATAGATCAGTGATGTCCATCAGGCTGGTCTCTGTCCTTCACTAGTTGATAGATCAGTGATGTCCATCAGGCTGGTCTCCGTCCTTCACTAGTTGATAGATCAGTGATGTCCATCAGGCTGGTCTCCGTCCTTCACTAGTTGATAGATCAGTGATGTCCATCAGGCTGGTCTCCGTCCTTCACTAGTTGATAGATCAGTGATGTCCATCAGGCTGGTCTCTGTCCTTCACTAGTTGATAGATCAGTGATGTCCATCAGGCTGGTCTCCGTCCTTCACTAGTTGATAGATCAGTGATGTCCATCAGGCTGGTCTCTGTCCTTCACTAGTTGATAGATCAGTGATGTCCATCAGGCTGGTCTCTGTCCTTCACTAGTTGATAGATCAGTGATGTCCATCAGGCTGGTCTCTGTCCTTCACTAGTTGATAGATCAGTATGTCCATCAGGCTGGTCTCTGTCCTTCACTAGTTGATAGATCAGTGATGTCCATCAGGCTGGTCTCTGTCCTTCACTAGTTGATAGATCAGTGATGTCCATCAGGCTGGTCTCTGTCCTTCACTAGTTGATAGATCAGTGATGTCCATCAGGCTGGTCTCTGTCCTTCACTAGTTGATAGATCAGTGATGTCCATCAGGCTGGTCTCCGTCCTTCACTAGTTGATAGATCAGTGATGTCCATCAGGCTGGTCTCTGTCCTTCACTAGTTGATAGATCAGTGATGTCCATCAGGCTGGTCTCTGTCCTTCACTAGTTGATAGATCAGTGATGTCCATCAGGCTGGTCTCTGTCCTTCACTAGTTGATAGATCAGTATGTCCATCAGGCTGGTCTCTGTCCTTCACTAGTTGATAGATCAGTGATGTCCATCAGGCTGGTCTCTGTCCTTCACTAGTTGATAGATCAGTGATGTCCATCAGGCTGGTCTCTGTCCTTCACTAGTTGATAGATCAGTGATGTCCATCAGGCTGGTCTCTGTCCTTCACTAGTTGATAGATCAGTGATGTCCATCAGGCTGGTCTCCGTCCTTCACTAGTTGATAGATCAGTGATGTCCATCAGGCTGGTCTCTGTCCTTCACTAGTTGATAGATCAGTGATGTCCATCAGGCTGGTCTCTGTCCTTCACTAGTTGATAGATCAGTATGTCCATCAGGCTGGTGTGCTATGTTAGCTAACAAACCAACTAACTGAATTTCTCATCTCCCTATCAGATCTCTCTACGGGGCGGCTGACCTTCACCAACCTGGTTAATAGGGACTTTATGGATCTAAAGGTATCACACACTCTCAATGTTGTCTCATTAGCTTTTAGAGGGGTCTCCTTCCCCCTGTCCAGACCTTTAGGGTCCAGGCCTTTGGGGTCCAGTATGGGTGGTAGCCACCTCTCCCTCCCCCTGTCCAGACCTTTAGGGTCCAGTATGGGAGGTAGCCACCTCTCCCTCCCCCTGTCCAGACCTTTAGGGTCCAGTATGGGTGGTAGCCTCCCCCTGTCCAGACCTTTAGGGTCCAGTATGGGTGGTAGCCTCCCCCTGTCCAGGCCTTTAGGGTCCAGTATGGGTGGTAGCCTCCCCCTGTCCAGGCCTTTAGGGTCCAGTATGGGTGGTAGCCACCTCTCCTTCCCCCTGTCCAGGCCTTTAGGGTCCGGTATGGGTGGTAGCCTCCCCCTGTCCAGACCTTTAGGGTCCAGTATGGGAGGTAGCCACCTCTCCCTCCCCCTGTCCAGGCCTTTAGGGTCCAGTATGGGTGGTAGCCTCCCCCTGTCCAGACCTTTAGGGTCCAGTATGGGTGGTAGCCTCCCCCTGTCCAGACCTTTAGGGTCCAGTATGGGTGGTAGCCACCTCTCCTCCCCCTGTCCAGACCTTTAGGGTCCAGTATGGGTGGTAGCCTCCCCCTGTCCAGACCTTTAGGGTCCAGTATGGGTGGTAGCCACCTCTCCTCCCCCTGTCCAGGCCTTTAGGGTCCGGTATGGGTGGTAGCCTCCCCCTGTCCAGACCTTTAGGGTCCAGTATGGGTGGTAGCCACCCCCTGTCCAGACCTTTAGGGTCCAGTATGGGTGGTAGCTTCCCCCTGTCCAGACCTTTAGGGTCCAGTATGGGTGGTAGCCTCCCCCTGTCCAGGCCTTTAGGGTCCGGTATGGGTGGTAGCTTCCCCCTGTCCAGACCTTTAGGGTCCAGTATGGGTGGTAGCCTCCCCCTGTCCAGACCTTTAGGGTCCAGTATGGGTGGTAGCCACCTCTCCTTACCCCTAGTTGTAATCCTGTCTCTGGGATCCAGGTCCGATCCCTCCCAGGCACCGTAGACGACCAGAGTCTGGCCAGTGACGGAGCCGACAGCGACCGCTTCAGTGGGAGTGTCTCCAGCTTCCTGGCCAATGAGAAGCTCATGTCTATGGACAGCATGAACAGTGATGTCACAGGTGAGGCCCCACCCCTGTCCTAGCTCAACATGAAGCTTATTCAGGAAGATGCAGCATTACTGACCATTCACATAGAAATGGATAGTGCAGAACAGACATGGGGTTTTTGCGTTGTCAAAAAGCATAGGAAATTGTGCCAGCTCTATGCATTTAATTTATTTCTACAACAATGTGAACGTTCACCTTTCTGAACACCTCAGGTGGTGGTTATAGCTGTGTGTTGTCTGAACACCTCAGGTGGTGGTTATAGCTGTGTGTTGTCTGAACACCTCAGGTGGTGGTTATAGCTGTGTGTTGTCTGAACACCTCAGGTGGTGGTTATAGCTGTGTGTTGTCTGAACACCTCAGGTGGTGGTTATAGCTGTGTGTTGTCTGAACACCTCAGGTGGTGGTTATAGCTGTGTATTGTGTCTAAACACCTCTCTGGTGGTGGTTATAGCTGTGTATTGTGTCTGAACACCTCTCTGGTGGGGGTTATAGCTGTGTATTGCGTCTGAACACCTCTCTGGTGGCGGTTATAGCTGTGTATTGTGTCTGAACACCTCTCTGGTGGGGGTTATAGCTGTGTGTTGTGTCTGAACACCTCTCTGGTGGGGGTTATAGCTGTGTATTGTCTGAACACCTCTCTGGTGGGGGTTATAGCTGTGTGTTGTGTCTGAACACCTCTCTGGTGGGGGTTATAGCTGTGTATTGTCTGAACACCTCTCTGGTGGGGGTTATAGCTGTGTATTGTGTCTAAACACCTCTCTGGTGGTGGTTATAGCTGTGTATTGTGTCTGGACACCTCTCTGGTGGGGGTTATAGCTGTGTATTGTGTCTGAACACCTCTCTGGTGGGGGTTATAGCTGTGTATTGTGTTTGTCGTTCTATTGATTATTGATCTTTGCCTGTTTGTCTGTTTGATCCCCAGATGACGATATCGACGTGAACGACCTGCAGGATGAAGATCTGGACCTGTTCTTAAACAAGCTGGTTAGCCCTGCCATGCAGAGAGGACGGGTGGAGGGACAGGAGATACCTCTTGCTGTAAGATGACCTCTCTGCCTGCTTTCTCCTCTCTCTTCCTCTGCTTTCTCCCCGTCTCTTCCCCTGCTTTCTCCTCTCTCTCCCCCTGCTTTCTCCTCTCTTCCTCCTCTCTCTCCCCCTGCTTTCTCCTCTCTTCCTCCTCTCTCCCCCTGCTTTCTCCTCTCTTCCTCCTCTCTCTCCCCCTGCTTTCTCCTCTCTTCCTCCTCTCTCTCCCCCTGCTTTCTCCTCTCTTCCTCCTCTCTCTCCCCCTGCTTTCTCCTCTCTCTCCCCCTGCTTTCTCCTCTCTTCCTCCTCTCTCTTCCCCTGCTTTCTCCTCTCTTCCTCCTCTCTCTTCCCCTGCTTTCTCCTCTCTTCCTCCTCTCTCTTCCCCTGCTTTCTCCTCTCTTCCTCCTCTCTCTTCCCCTGCTTTCTCCTCTCTTCCTCCTCTCTCTTCCCCTGCTTTCTCCCCGTCTCCTCTCTTCCCCTGCTTTCTCCTCTCTTCCTCCTCTCTCTCCCCCTGCTTTCTCCTCTCTTCCTCTTCTCTCCCCCTGCTTTCTCCTCTCTTCCTCTTCTCTCTCCCTGCTTTCTCCTCCCTCCTCTCTCCCCCTGCTTTCTCCTCCCTCCTCTCTCCCCCTGCTTTCTCCTCCCTCCTCTCTCCCCCTGCTTTCTCCTCCCTCCTCTCTCCCCCTGCTTTCTCCTCCCTCCTCTCTCCCCCTGCTTTCTCCTCCCTCCTCTCTCCCCCTGCTTTCTCCTCCCTCCTCTCTCCCCCTGCTTTCTCCTCCCTCCTCTCTCCCCCTGCTTTCTCCTCTCTTCCTCCTCTCTCCCCCTGCTTTCTCCTCTCTTCCTCCTCTCTCCCCCTGCTTTCTCCTCTCTTCCTCCTCTCTCCCCCTGCTTTCTCCTCTCTTCCTCCTCTCTCCCCCTGCTTTCTCCTCTCTTCCTCCTCTCTCTTCCCCTGCTTTCTCCTCTCTTCCTCCTCTCTCTTCCCCTGCTTTCTCCCCGTCTCCCTCCTCTCTCTTCCCCTGCTTTCTCCCCGTCTCCCTCCTCTCTCTTCCCCTGCTTTCTCCCCGTCTCCTCCTCTCTCTTCCCCTGCTTTCTCCCCGTCTCCTCCTCTCTCTTCCCCTGCTTTCTCCTCTCTTCCTCCTCTCTTCCTCTGCTTTCTCCCCGTCTCCTCCTCTCTTCCTCTGCTTTCTCCTCTCTTCCTCTGCTTTCTCCTCTCTTCCTCTGCTTTCTCCTCTCTTCCTCTGCTTTCTCCTCTCTTCCCCTGCTTTCTCCTCTCTTCCTCCTCTCTTCCTCTGCTTTCTCCCCGTCTCCTCCTCTCTTCCTCTGCTTTCTCCTCTCTTCCTCTGCTTTCTCCTCTCTTCCTCTGCTTTCTCCTCTCTTCCTCTGCTTTCTCCTCTCTTCCTCTGCTTTCTCCTCTCTTCCTCTGCTTTCTCCTCTCTTCCTCTGCTTTCTCCTCTCTTCCTCCTCTCTCCCCCTGCTTTCTCCTCTCTTCCTCCTCTCTCCCCCTGCTTTCTCCTCTCTTCCTCCTCTCTCCCCCTGCTTTCTCCTCTCTTCCTCCTCTCTCCCCCTGCTTTCTCCTCTCTTTCTCCTCCTCTTCCTCTGCTTTCTCCTCTCTTTCTCCTCCTCTTCCTCTGCTTTCTCCCCGTCTCCTCGCTTCCTCTGCTTTCTCCCCGTCTCCTCTCTTCCTCTGCTTTCTCCCCGTCTCCTCTCTTCCTCTGCTTTCTCCCCGTCTCCTCTCTTCCTCTGCTTTCTCCTCTCTTCCTCCTCTCTCTCCCCCTGCTTTCTCCTCTCTTCCTCTGCTTTCTCCTCTCTTCCTCTGCTTTCTCCTCTCTTCCTCTGCTTTCTCCTCGTCTCCTCTCTTCCTCTGCTTTCTCCTCGTCTCCTCTCTTCCTCTGCTTTCTCCTCTCTTCCTCCTCTCTCTCCCCCTGCTTTCTCCTCTCTTCCTCTGCTTTCTCCCCGTCTCCTCTCTTCCCCTGCTTTCTCCCCGTCTCCTCTCTTCCCCTGCTTTCTCCCCGTCTCCTCTCTCCTCTCTTCCTCTGCTTTCTCCCCGTCTCCTCTCTTCCTCTGCTTTCTCCCCGTCTCCTCTCTTTCTCCTCTTTCTCCTCTCTTTCTCCTCTTTCTCCTCTCTTTCTCCTCTCTTTCTCCTCTTTCTCCTCTCTTCCTCCTCCTCTTCCTCTGCTTTCTCCCCGTCTCCTCTCTTCCTCTGCTTTCTCCCCGTCTCCTCTCTTCCCCTGCTTTCTCCCCGTCTCCTCTCTCCCCCTGCTTTCTCCTCTCTTCCTCCTCTCTCCCCCTGCTTTCTCCCCGTCTCCTCTCTTCCCCTGCTTTCTCCTCTCTTCCTCCTCTCTTCCTCTGCTTTCTCCCCGTCTCCTCTCTTCCCCTGCTTTCTCCTCTCTTCCTCCTCTCTTCCTCTGCTTTCTCCCCGTCTCCTCTCTTCCCCTGCTTTCTCCCCGTCTCAACACATGTTATTTTTATGTCTGTTTCTTCATTCATAATAATATTGTATTGATTTTCAGGACCAGCCAGCCAACCAATACTATTCATCTCAGCCCAGTTCCACAGAACCACAGAAGAACAGATACCAGTTCCTGGATGACTATGATCAGGTGGATACAACTCCTCCATGACACAATTACTTGTATTACTTTCCAGGCAGACGGGCGGACAGACAGGCGGGCAGACAGACAGGCGGGCAGGCGGACAGGCAGTCTATTCAGTGTCATCCATTAGCATCGACTAATCAGGCGGTTACAGACTTATTTTCAGCCGGTAACTTTTTCCACTTCATTAACTAAGATACTTTTTTATAAAAGTTTGAATTCGCTAGTCCGTCAATCCCTCTCCCGCTAGAATGAACGACAAGCATCTTCTAGAGATCTGTTGATAGGACAGGCGCCTGTCAGAGCATCTTCTAGAGATCTGTTGATAGGACAGGCGCCTGTCAGAGCATCGTCTAGAGATCTGTTGATAGGACAGGCGCCTGTCAGAGCATCGTCTAGAGATCTGTTGATAGGACAGGCGCCTGTCAGAGCATCGTCTAGAGATCTGTTGATAGGACAGGCGCCTGTCAGAGCATCGTCTAGAGATCTGTTGATAGGACAGGCGCCTGTCAGAGCATCGTCTAGAGATCTGTTGATAGGACAGGCGCCTGTCAGAGCATCGTCTAGAGATCTGTTGATAGGACAGGCGCCTGTCAGAGCATCGTCTAGAGATCTGTTGATAGGACAGGCGCCTGTCAGAGCATCGTCTAGAGATCTGTTGATAGGACAGGCGCCTGTCAGTCACAACGTGAGCGATGACAGGAAAACGCATTGTGTCCCTCGTCCAGTTTGTGGGCGCTGTTGTTGGTTGCAGTCTAATTTCTTTCCACGTCATTTCCACGTCTCTCGTAATGTAAGTGGTAACGATGAGTTGAAACCCTCCACTGAGCCTAATTAGAGTTTTTTTGGTACATTTATTTTATTTTCAAGTGTTTCTCGCAGCCAGCCATGCGGAGTAGTGGGGCATAGTAGGCTATTTACTGTGCTGTGATTGACAGCTGAGCAGCCAGTGGTGACTAGGTGGGCTGTGATTGACAGCTGAGCAGCCAGTGGTGACTAGGTGGGCTGTGATTGACAGCTGAGCAGCCAGTGTTGACTAGGTGGGCTGTGATTGACAGCTGAGCAGCCAGTGTTGACTAGGTGGGCTGTGATTGACAGCTGAGCAGCCAGTGTTGACTAGGTGGGCTGTGATTGACAGCTGAGCAGCCAGTGTTGACTAGGTGGGCTGTGATTGACAGCTGAGCAGCCAGTGTTGACTAGGTGGGCTGTGATTGACAGCTGAGCAGCCAGTGGTGACTAGGTGGGCTGTGATTGACAGCTGAGCAGCCAGTGTTGACTAGGTGGGCTGTGATTGACAGCTGAGCAGCCAGTGTTGACTAGGTGGGCTGTGATTGACAGCTGAGCAGCCAGTGTTGACTAGGTGAGCTGTGATTGACAGCTGAGCAGTCAGTGTTGACTAGGTGGGCTGTGATTGACAGCTGAGCAGCCAGTGTTGACTAGGTGGGCTGTGATTGGCAACTGAGCAGCCAGTGTTGACTAGGTGGGCTGTGATTGACAGCTGAGCAGCCAGTGTTGACTAGGTGGGCTGTGATTGGCAACTGAGCAGCCAGTTGACTGTTCAGTCAGTTGGAAACCTTTTATAACCAAAAGTCCTTCTCCTGTATCTCTTTGCCGTTCATCAATCATGAGGTTAAATGTATATGGTGTCACATCATGGGGCGGCAGGGTAACCTAGTGGTTAGAGCGTTGGACCAGTAACCGAAAGGTTGCTGGATCGAATCCCCCGAGCTGACAAGGTACATATCTGTCGTTCTGCCCCTGAAACAAGGCATTTAACCCACTGTTCCTAGGCCGTCATTGAAAATAAGAATTTGTTCTTAACTGACTTACCAAGTTAAATAAAAAAATTAAAAAACATCTGGACAAGAAAACCAAGGATTGTCTAGGTTTCTTTTCCTGGGATGTCGGGGCTTGTCAGACAAGACGAAGGTCACTCACTTTAGCGTCACTTTAGCGTCACTTTAGCGTCAGTGTAGCTTACCGCATCTCGCTGACAGAGCTTTTGGGAAGTGTGTTTGTCTGTGTGAGTTGACTATGCCAACAATTTAGAAATTCCAACACATGAATGTTTATTATAAAAACAAGAAGTGACCGTCACTTTCCTCAACTCTTAGCCAGGAGTACCAGTTTATTACTGGCCACCCATTCCAAAACAGATTGCAGCTCTTTGTTAAGGGTTTCAGTGACTTCATTAGCTGGGGTTGCTGATGCATATATGATTGAATCATCAGCATGCTTTGTTTTAATGCCAGTGGCAGGTCATTGGTAAAAATAGAAAAGAGTAGAGGTCCTAGAGAGCTGCCCTGCGGTACACCACACTGTTTGACATTAGAGAAGCTTCCATTAAAGAAAAGCCCCTGAGTTCTATTAGATTGCCATATTGTGGATTCAGAGCCGAGGTTGAAAAGCCTTAACACAAGTTTCCCCCCCCCACCAACAGGTTATGGTCAATATCAAAGAAGATCGATTAAATGTTAAAGTTTTAATGTTCTTATTCCTGATCATATATCCAAAACAACTAACAATACACTGAATTCATGTTCAGTCATTTACATTTTAAAGTAATGTCTTTCTAAACAATACCACAAAGGTTTCCAATCTGGGAGGTGAACTCGATAAAGTATTGAATAATTTAGTGTGTATTTTGGATCGAATCAAGGCAGTAGAATGTACCAGATTCCAAAAATTTCGACCACCTCTGGCTCGGTTGGGCCTGGTTGGCTCCGTCTCTGGCTCGCCGGGGCCTGGTTGGCTACGTCTCTGGCTCAGGTGGGGCCTGGTTGGCTACGTCTCTGGCTCAGGTGGGGCCTGGTTGGCTCCGTCTCTGGCTCAGGTGGGGCCTGGTTGACTACGTCCCTGGCTCAGGTGGGGCCTGGTTGGCTCCGTCTCTGGCTCAGGTGGGGCCTGGTTGGCTCCGTCTCTGGCTCAGGTGGGGCCTGGTTGGCTACGTCTCTGGCTCAGGTGGGGCCTGGTTGGCTCCGTCTCTGGCTCAGGTGGGGCCTGGTTGGCTCCGTCTCTGGCTCAGGTGGGGCCTGGTTGGCTCCGTCTCTGGCTCAGGTGGGGCCTGGTTGGCTCCGTCTCTGGCTCAGGTGGGGCCTGGTTGGCTCCGTCTCTGGCTCAGGTGGGGCCTGGTTGGCTCCGTCTCTGGCTCGGTTGGGCCTGGTTGGCTCCGTCTCTGGCTCGCCGGGGCCTGGTTGGCTACGTCTCTGGCTCGCCGGGGCCTGGTTGGCTACGTCTCTGGCTCGGTTGGGGCCTGGTTGGCTACGTCTCTGGCTCGGTTGGGGCCTGGTTGGCTCCGTCTCTGGCTCAGGTGGGGCCTGGTTGGCTACGTCTCTGGCTCGGTTGGGGCCTGGTTGGCTACGTCTCTGGCTCGGTTGGGGCTGGTTGGCTACGTCCCTGGCTCGGTTGGGCCTGGTTGGCTCCGTCTCTGGCTCGCCGGGGCCTGGTTGGCTCCGTCTCTGGCTCAGGTGGGGCCTGGTTGGCTCCGTCTCTGGCTCAGGTGGGGCCTGGTTGGCTACGTCTCTGGCTCAGGTGGGGCCTGGTTGGCTCCGTCTCTGGCTCAGGTGGGGCCTGGTTGGCTCCGTCTCTGGCTCAGGTGGGGCCTGGTTGGCTCCGTCTCTGGCTCAGGTGGGGCCTGGTTGGCTCCGTCTCTGGCTCAGGTGGGGCCTGGTTGGCTCCGTCTCTGGCTCAGGTGGGGCCTGGTTGGCTCCGTCTCTGGCTCAGGTGGGGCCTGGTTGGCTCCGTCTCTGGCTCAGGTGGGGCCTGGTTGGCTCCGTCTCTGGCTCAGGTGGGGCCTGGTTGGCTCCGTCTCTGGCTCAGGTGGGGCCTGGTTGGCTCCGTCCCTGGCTCAGGTGGGGCCTGGTTGGCTCCGTCCCTGGCTCAGGTGGGGCCTGGTTGGCTCCGTCTCTGGCTCAGGTGGGGCCTGGTTGGCTCCGTCTCTGGCTCAGGTGGGGCCTGGTTGGCTCCGTCTCTGGCTCAGGTGGGGCCTGGTTGGCTCCGTCTCTGGCTCAGGTGGGGCCTGGTTGGCTCCGTCTCTGGCTCAGGTGGGGCCTGGTTGGCTCCGTCTCTGGCTCAGGTGGGGCCTGGTTGGCTACGTCTCTGGCTCGGTTGGGGCCTGGTTGGCTCCGTCTCTGGCTCGGTTGGGGCCTGGTTGGCTCCGTCTCTGGCTCGCCGGGGCCTGGTTGGCTACGTCTCTGGCTCGCCGGGGCCTGGTTGGCTCCGTCTCTGGCTCAGGTGGGGCCTGGTTGGCTACGTCTCTGGCTCGGTTGGGGCCTGGTTGGCTACGTCTCTGGCTCGGTTGGGCCTGGTTGGCTACGTCCCTGGCTCGGTTGGGCCTGGTTGGCTACGTCTCTGGCCGTCCGGGGCCTGGTTGGCTACGTCTCTGGCTCAGGTGGGGCCTGGTTGACTACGTCTCTGGCTCAGGTGGGGCCTGGTTGGCTACGTCCCTGGCTCAGGTGGGGCCTGGTTGGCTACGTCCCTGGCTCAGGTGGGGCCTGGTTGGCTACGTCCCTGGCTCAGGTGGGGCCTGGTTGGCTCCGTCTCTGGCTCAGGTGGGGCCTGGTTGGCTACGTCTCTGCCTCGGCAGGCCCTGGTTGGCTACGTCTCTGGCTCGCCGGGCCCTGGTTGGCTACGTCTCTGGCTCGGCAGGCCCTGGTTGGCTACGTCTCTGGCTCGGCAGGCCCTGGTTGGCTACGTCTCTGGCTCGGCAGGCCCTGGTTGGCTACGTCTCTGGCTCGCCGGGCCCTGGTTGGCTACGTCTCTGGCTCGCCGGGCCCTGGTTGGCTACGTCTCTGCCTCGGCAGGCCCTGGTTGGCTACGTCTCTGGCTCGCCGGGCCCTGGTTGGCTACGTCTCTGCCTCGGCAGGCCCTGGTTGGCTGCGTCTTCTATTTGGTTGGCTATTCCTATGTACTAGTGGAAAACACTGGTATATTGAAACCTTATTTATGGAGACTAAGAGCAGCTCTGTCATACACTTGTCAGCCAATGGATCTTGTTCACAACTAGTATTCTTTATTCATCTTCCTGTACAAACTAAACAGTATATTAGTATTCTATTTCAGCCTGGTTTCACTAAGATTGGATTGTTTGTCCTGTCATGAGGGTTTCCAGATGCCTGACGTGCGGCTGGCTGCTACAGGGATGGACTCGTGTCCTGGTAGTGATGAGGAGGACACTGAGGATGAACTGGAGGCAGCTAGGGGACACAGTTCTACCAGACACAGACTACTGCTGTCCAGCACCTCCCGACAGCTGGTATGATACGTCGCTGTCTGTCTCTCTATCTCACTGCTTCTGTCTGACCTGTTCAGTAGAAAACACAAAGCTGAACAACGTTACAAAACAGTCTCAAACCAATCAGTATTTGATAAGTTGATGTTAACGTTTGGTTTCAAAATGTTTTCTCCCCAAATAGTCCTACTGAACACAGCCCTGTTTTAGCCTGTCAGACCAGAGGTCATGGGTTATGTCTGTCTGTGTTAGGTGGGAGAGAGCAACCGTCCCAGCTTCAGACCTGGGCTGGAGGGAGGCAGCTCTGACGAAGAAGCTTACTCTGGTCGTAACTCTCCTCTAACTGGGTACGAACACAGATACTCTGCAGAGGGCCAAGTCATCAACACTGTAACAGGTAACAGACACTGAACAAAAATAGGAAAGTGTTGGTTCCATGTTTCATGAGCTGAAATCAAAGATCCCAGAAATGTTCCATACTCACAACAAGCTTATTTCTCTCTAATTCTGTGCACAAATTTGTTTACATCCGTGTTAGTGAGCATTTCTCCTTTTGCCAAGATAATCCATCCACCTGATAGGCATATCAAAGAGCTGATTAAACGTCATGATTACACAGGTGCACCTTGTGCTGGGGACAATAAAAGGGCCACTCTAAAATGTGCAGTTTTCTCACCCAACACGATGTCTCAAATTTTGAGGAAGGTTACAATTGGCATGCTGTCTGCAGAGATCTCCACGAGCTGTTGCCGGATAATTGAATGTTCATTTCTCTATCATAAGCTACCTCTAACGCCATTTTTGAGAATTTTTCAGTACGTCCAACTTCATAACCGCAGATCACGTGTATGGCGTTGTGTGGGCGAGAGGTTTGCTGATGTCAACGTTGTGAACATAGTGCCCCATGGCGGCGGTGGGGTTATGGTATTGGGCAGCCGTAAGTTACAGACAACAAACACAATTGCGATGTCCCAGTTCTTCCATGGCCTGCGTACTCACCAGACATGTCACCCGTTGCGCTTGTTTGGGATGCTCTGTATCGACGTGTACGACAGCGTGTTCCAGTTCCAGTCCACGTTGGTAACCGCTGGGTGGACGTTGGTAACCTCTGGGTGGACGTTGGTAACCTCTGGGTGGACGTTGGTAACCTCTGGGTGGACGTTGGTAACCTCTGGGTGGACGTTGGTAACCTCTGGGTGGACGTTGGTAACCTCTGGGTGGACGTTGGTAACCTCTGGGTGGACGTTGGTAACCTCTGGGTGGACGTTGGTAACCGGTCATCTGTTCTTCACCAGGAGGAGGAGGCGACGGGAGCAGTGGGAGTGAGGAGGGCGGGAACGATGGAGTGTCCACTCTACCCCTCTCCTCCACCTCCTCGGCCCAGACCACCTACGATGTGCTGCGGGGGCTGGGGATCCTGGGGGGCAGCGTGCCGGGAGAGAATGCCCAGGACCTGATGGGGGACCGTGTGGGGCCGGTGGGGACTGGAGAGACCAGCTCTGGGCCACAGAGGACGTCCCCTGTCAACTGGAGTATGGCCTTAGACAGACAGGAGGCGCTGGTGAGTCTTCTGTTGGCCATTTTTCCATTACAACACCAGTGTGAACTGAGACTTTGTATGTGGCAGGAGTTGTACCTAGAGGCCAGGAGTTCCTCCGGGTCAGATCACGCTGTCAGGAAAAACTCCTGGCCGCCCACTACCCTGTTCTGTGCTATTTACCGGCAGTGATACGGTCACCGGCAGTTATACGGTCATCGGCAGTGATACGGTCACCGGACATAATACGGTCATCTTTGTCACCTGAACTGATACTGTTACATACAACATAGACACTTGTATAATCTTGTCCCCTCCATTAATGTGTGTGTGGGGGGTTTGGTTGTGCAGGATGCCATGGACAGTACAGAGTCTGGGGTGGCAGGGGAGGGTCACGGTGTCTTGGACTCTATATACCTGAGGACTGGTGCTGGACACTGGAGACCCCAGGACATGACCTCTCACCTCCAGACCACACAGAGCAGCTTCCACCTCTCTCAGGTACATTTACACACCAATACATTTAGGACATGCTGCCCCTCGGGGTTAAACATTTGAAGAATACCAACATCTCCTAGTTAAATTAAGGTAAAGATTGTAAAAAATTATACGGTGTTAGTGAGTGCTGCCCTTCTATACCAGGTGCTTCCTTCGCATAGTGATGATGAGGAGGAGGGGAGGGGGAGGCCTGCTGCCCTGGGGCCAAGAGGAGGTCCATGTGGGGACTCCTCTGCACCTCCTGGTCCTCCTGGTCTGTCAGACATGAGTCAGGGTGAGAAGGATCCTCTCTCCACCTCTCTGGAGGCTAAGTACCTCTCTCAGAGCTTCCACCAGGAGGACTCCTCTGACAGCGACTGGAACCACTGTCCTGATAACCTGGACTTCCAACCGGGTAAGTCCCAAACAGCTCCCCGCGTAGGGGTCCGGTACAAACGGCTCCCCGTGTAGCGGTCCGGTACAAACGGCTCCCCGTGTAGCGGTCCGGTACAAACGGCTCCCCGTGTAGAGGTCCGGTCCAAACGGCTCCCCGTGTAGCGGTCCGGTACGAACGGCTCCCCGTGTAGCGGTCCGGTACGAACGGCTCCCCGTGTAGCGGTCCGGTACGAACGGCTCCCCGTGTAGCGGTCCGGTACAAACGGCTCCCCGTGTAGCGGTCCGGTACAAACGGCTCCCCGTGTAGCGGTCCGGTACAAACGGCTCCCCGTGTAGCGGTCCGGTACAAACGGCTCCCCGTGTAGCGGTCCGGTACAAACGGCTCCCCGTGTAGCGGTCCGGTACAAACGGCTCCCCGTGTAGCAGTCCGGTACAAACGGCTCCCCGTGTAGCGGTCCGGTACAAACGGCTCCCCGTGTAGCGGTCCGGTACAAACGGCTCCCCGTGTAGCGGTCCGGTACAAACGGCTCCCCGTGTAGGAGGGGGCGGCGGGTGGCCTGGTGGTTAGAGCGTTGGGCCAATAACCGAAAGGTTGCTGGAAGGTAAAAATCTGTTCTTCTGCCCCTGAACAAGGCAGTTAACCCACTGTTCCCCTGAACAAGGCAGTTAACCCACTGTTCCCCTGAACAAGGCAGTTAACCCACTGTTCCCCTGAACAAGGCAGTTAACCCACTGTTCCCCTGAACAAGGCTGTTAACCCACTGTTCCCCTGAACAAGGCTGTTAACCCACTGTTCCCCTGAACAAGGCTGTTAACCCACTGTTCCCCTGAACAAGGCAGTTAACCCACTGTTCCCCTGAACAAGGCAGTTAACCCACTGTTCCCCTGAACAAGGCAGTTAACCCACTGTTCCCCTGAACAAGGCAGTTAACCCACTGTTCCCCTGAACAAGGCAGTTAACCCACTGTTCCCCTGAACAAGGCAGTTAACCCACTGTTCCCCTGAACAAGGCAGTTAACCCACTGTTCCCCTGAACAAGGCAGTTAACCCACTGTTCCCCTGAACAAGGCAGTTAACCCACTGTTCCCCTGAACAAGGCAGTTAACCCACTGTTCCCCTGAACAAGGCAGTTAACCCACTGTTCCCCTGAACAAGGCAGTTAACCCACTGTTCCCCTGAACAAGGCAGTTAACCCACTGTTCCCCTGAACAAGGCAGTTAACCCACTGTTCCCCTGAACAAGGCAGTTAACCCACTGTTCCCCTGAACAAGGCAGTTAACCCACTGTTCCCCTGAACAAGGCAGTTAACCCACTGTTCCCCTGGACAAGGCAGTTAACCCACTGTTCCCCTGGACAAGGCAGTTAACCCACTGTTCCCCTGGACAAGGCAGTTAACCCACTGTTCCCTGGTAGGCCGTCATTGTAAGTAAGAATTTGTTCTTAACTGACTTGCCTTGTTAAATAAAATAAAAATAGGCTGTCATTTTTTTCATTCAGATAATGATCAGGTGTCGGGTATTGCGCAATAGTCTATCCTGCACAATTGCCCTCGGTATCCTCAGTGTCCAATCAGAGGCGGCGAAAACACAAGTTCATAGCCTCAATGCTTTCTCTGTTAAATCTAATGAGACCCTGCTGGAAATCAATCAGACCACAGATGATAAACGTCAGTTCCCTAGGGGGGATCGGTCAGTTCCCTAGGGGGGATCGGTCAGTTCCCTAGGGGGGATCGGTCAGTTCCCTAGGGCGGATCGGACAGTTCCCTGGGAGGACCCGTGCACAACGGTCTTCACCAGCGTAACAAATGAGACAACAAATATTCTTGACATTCCTCTCGGAACACCTTTATTCTGACCCTTGGGCTGTTGTTGCATCACATGACCTATCACAACAGCTGTTAGTCACTCCACTGTCATTCAGGAAGTTCCTTCCTGGATCAGATGATGATGATGTGTAAATAACCAGGGGTCATGTTTCATATTTAAGTCATTTAGCAGACGCTCTTATCCAGAGCGACTCATATCTAAGCAACTAGATCCAGGATCCTTACAGGGGTCATGTTTAATATCTAATCAACTAGATCCAGGATCCTTACAGGGGTCATGTTTAATATCTAGTCAACTAGATCCAGGATCCTTACAGGGTTCATGTTTAATATCTAGTCAACTAGATCCAGGATCCTTTCAGGGGTCATGTTTAATATCTAATCAACTAGATCCAGGATCCTTACAGGGGTCATGTTTAATATCTAGTCAACTAGATCCAGGATCCTTACAGGGGTCATGTTTAATATCTAGTCAACTAGATCCAGGATCCTTACAGGGGTCATGTTTAATATCTAGTCAACTAGATCCAGGATCCTTACAGGGGTCATGTTTCATATCTAGTCAACTAGATCCAGGATCCTTACAGGGGTCATGTTTCATATCTAGTCAACTAGATCCAGGATCCTTACAGGGGTCATGTTTTAATATCTAGTCAACTAGATCCAGGATCCTTACAGGGGTCATGTTTCATATCTAGTCAACTAGATCCAGGATCCTTACAGGGGTCATGTTTCATATCTAGTCAACTAGATCCAGGATCCTTACAGGGGTCATGTTTTAATATCTAGTCAACTAGATCCAGGATCCTTACAGGGGTCATGTTTCATATCTAGTCAACTAGATCCAGGATCCTTACAGGGGTCATGTTTCATATCTAGTCAACTAGATCCAGGATCCTTACAGGGGTCATGTTTCATATCTAGTCAACTAGATCCAGGATCCTTACAGGGGTCATGTTTTAATATCGGATGTACCAACTAGATCCAGGATCCTTACAGGGGTCATGTTTAATATCGGATGTACCAACTAGATCCAGGATCCTTACAGGGGTCATGTTTAATATCGGATGTACCAACTAGATCCAGGATCCTTACAGGGTTCATGTTTAATATCTAATCAACTAGATCCAGGATCCTTACAGGGTTCATGTTTAATATCTAATCAACTAGATCCAGGATCCTTTCAGGGGTCATGTTTAATATCTAATCAACTAGATCCAGGATCCTTTCAGGGGTCATGTTTAATATCTAATCAACTAGATCCAGGATCCTTACAGGGTTCATGTTTAATATCTAATCAACTAGATCCAGGATCCTTTCAGGGGTCATGTTTAATATCTAATCAACTAGATCCAGGATCCTTTCAGGGGTCATGTTTAATATCTAATCAACTAGATCCAGGATCCTTACAGGGTTCATGTTTAATATCTAATTTAACTGATGCTTAATATATGATGTAACAACTTACACTGCTATAAATTCATGGACAGAAAAGTGCGATGACATGAAAACAATTGTCTGATTTTATTGTTAATGACTTAACAGCTGTACCAAGTTGTCCAGCTGTAGTAAATCCTCACTGGTACCCTGGTTTACAGAACAGGGGTCTCCATCAGGTTTGTGTTTCATTGTCCTCCCTGTGTGTCTGTGATCCAGCCTCTCACAGTGTGGTCTACCAGAACGAGGAGGGGAAGTGGGTGACTGATCTGGCTTACTACTCGTCCTTTGAGAAGGAGGTGGATGGACACCAGCTGCCGGAGGTAGCAGACCAGTTCCAGGCTGAGGACTTCGTTCCAGGCAGTAAGTAGAGGAGTTATTGGCAAACTGTTCTTTTTAGCTGGAAATGGAAATAGGGATTTGTGTGTTGTTCCTTTGGTCATGATGACTAGGTGTTGGTGTTCCACATCGTACCGTCGGTACGGAAGATCCATTATTAAAACTGCTTGTTTGGATCCTGAATGCTGATTGAACAAACAGTATCAGCCTAGCGGTTAGTTTGGTACAGCCGGAGGGTTAGTATCAGCCTAGCGTTTAGTTTGGTACAGCCGGGGGGTTAGTATCAGCCTAGTGTTTAGTTTGGTACAGCCGGGGGGTTAGTATCAGCCTAGCATTTAGTTTGGTACAGCCGGGGGGGGTTAGTATCAGCCTAGTGTTTAGTTTGGTACAGCGGGGGGGTTTGTATCAGCCTAGCGTTTAGTTGGAGGTTAATATCAGCCTAGCGTTTAGTTTGGTACAGCCGGGGGGGTTAGTATCAGCCTAGTGTTTAGTTTGGTACAGCCGGGGGGTTAGTATCAGCCTAGCGTTTAGTTGGAGGTTAATATCAGCCTAGCGTTTAGTTTGGTACAGCCGGGAGGTTAGTATCAGCCTAGCGTTTAGTTTGGTACAGCCGGGGGGTTAGTATCAGCCTAGTGTTTAGTTTGGTACAGCCGGGGGTTAGTATCAGCCTAGCGTTTAGTTGGAGGTTAATATCAGCCTAGCGTTTAGTTTGGTACAGTGGGGGTTTAGTATCAGCCTAGCGTTTAGTTGGAGGTTAGTATCAGCCTAGCGTTTAGTTGGAGGTTAGTATCAGCCTAGCGTTTAGTTTGGTACAGCCGGGGGGTTAGTATCAGCCTAGCGTTTAGTTTGGTACAGCCGGGAGGTTAGTATCAGCCTAGTGTTTAGTTTGGTACAGCCGGGGGGTTAGTATCAGCCTAGTGTTTAGTTTGGTACAGCCGGGGGTTAGTATCAGCCTAGTGTTTAGTTTGGTACAGCCGGGAGGTTAGTATCAGCCTAGCGTTTAGTTTGGTACAGGCGGGGGGTTAGTATCAGCCTAGTGTTTAGTTTGGTACAGCCGGGGGTTAGTATCAGCCTAGTGTTTAGTTTGGTACAGCCGGGGGGTTAGTATCAGCCTAGTGTTTAGTTTGGTACAGCCGGGGGGTTAGTATCAGCCTAGTGTTTGGTACAGTGGGGGGGTTAGTATCAGCCTAGCGTTTAGTTTGGTACAGCGGGGGGGTTAGTATCAGCCTAGCGTTTAGTTTGGTACAACCGGGGGGGTTAGTATCAGCCTAGCGTTCAGTTTGGTACAGCCGGGGGGGTTAGTATCAGCCTAGCGGTTAGTTTGGTACAGCCGGAGGGTTAGTATCAGCCTAGTGTTTAGTTTGGTACAGCCGGGGGGGTTAGTATCAGCCTAGCGTTTAGTTTGGTACAGCCGGGGGGTTAGTATCAGCCTAGCGTTTAGTTTGGTACAGCCGGGGGGTTAGTATCAGCCTAGTGTTTAGTTTGGTACAGCCGGGGGTTAGTATCAGCCTAGCGTTTAGTTGGAGGTTAATATCAGCCTAGCGTTTAGTTTGGTACAGTGGGGGTTTAGTATCAGCCTAGCATTTAGTTGGAGGTTAGTATCAGCCTAGCGTTTAGTTTGGTACAGCCGGGGGGTTAGTATCAGCCTAGCGTTTAGTTTGGTACAGCGGGAGGGTTAGTATCAGCCTAGCGTTTAGTTTGGTACAACCGGGGGGGTTAGTATCAGCCTAGCGTTCAGTTTGGTACAGCCGGGGGGGGTTAGTATCAGCCTAGCGTTTAGTTTGGTACAGCCGGGGGGGGTTAGTATCAGCCTAGTGTTTAGTTTGGTACAGCCGGGGGGGGTTAGTATCAGCCTAGTGTTTAGTTTGGTACAGCCGGGGGGGTTAGTATCAGCCTAGTGTTTAGTTTGGTACAGCCGGGGGGTTAGTATCAGCCTAATGTTTAGTTTGGTACAGCCGGGGGGTTAGTATCAGCCTAGTGTTTAGTTTGGTACTGTGGGGGGGTTACTATCAGCCTAGCGTTTAGTTTGGTACAGCCGGGGGGTTAGTATCAGCCTAATGTTTAGTTTGGTACAGCCGGGGGGTTAGTATCAGCCTAGTGTTTAGTTTGGTACTGTGGGGGGGTTACTATCAGCCTAGCGTTTAGATTGGTACAGCGGGAGGGTTAGTATCAGCCTAGCGTTTAGTTTGGTACAACCGGGGGGGTTAGTATCAGCCTAGCGTTCAGTTTGGTACAGCCGGGGGGGGTTAGTATCAGCCTAGCGTTTAGTTTGGTACAGCCCGGGGGGGTTAGTATCAGCCTAGTGTTTAGTTTGGTACAGCTGGGGGGTTAGTATCAGCCTAGTGTTTAGTTTGGTACAGCCGGGGGGGTTAGTATCAGCCTAGTGTTTAGTTTGGTACAGCCGGGGGGTTAGTATCAGCCTAGAGTTTAGTTTGGTACAGCCGGGGGTTAGTATCAGCCTAGGGTTTAGTTTGGTACAGCCGGGGGGGGTTAGTATCAGCCTAGCGTTTAGTTTGGTACAGCCGGGGGGGGGTTATTATCAGCCTAGCGTTTAGTTTGGTACAGCCGGGGGGGTTAATATCAGCCTAGCGTTTAGTTTGGTACAGCCGGGGGGGTTAATATCAGCCTTGCGTTTAGTTTGGTCAGTGGGGGGTTAGTATCAGCCTAGTGTTTAGTTTGGTACAGCCGGGGGGGTTAGTATCAGCCTAGCGTTTGGTTTGGTACAGCCGGGGGGGTTAGTATCAGCCTAGTGTTTAGTTTGGTACAGCCGGGGGGTTAGTATCAGCCTAGCGTTTGGTTTGGTACAGCCGGGGGGGTTAGTATCAGCCTAGCGTTTAGTTTGGTACTGCCGTAGGGTTAGTATCAGCCTAGTGTTTAGTTTGTTACAGCCGGGGGGGTTAGTATCAGCCTAGCGTTTGGTTTGGTACAGCCGGGGGGGTTAGTATCAGCCTAGCGTTTGGTACAGCCGGGGGGGTTAGTATCAGCCTAGCGTTTAGTTGGGGGTTAGTATCAGCCTTGTGTTCCAGGTAACACCATAGACAGATCACCAGTTGTCCTGTTTTATTGTGTTCCAGGTAACACCATAGACAGATAAGCAGTTGTCCTGTTTAATTGTGTTCCAGGTAACGCCATAGATAAGATCATAGAGGACCAGAAGGAGTTTGAGAAGGAGAACCAGTTCATGCAGGAGGAGGTGATGGAGCCTGCCTCCACCAGCCCAGGTCTCCTATCTGACACGTCCTGGAGACTCCCAGCCAGCAGCCACATCCTGATGAGGGCCAGCCAGGTGTCCCAGGAGCTGGACAGAGGGAACCAGAGCTACCTCCGTCTGTCTCTGGGGACCTTCTTCCAGCAGCGCTCTGAGGCCCTGGGCTGTCTAGGGGACGACCGGGAGGACGATACAGTCAAACGGGTATGGGACTTGTTCAATGTCCTATCGACGCCGCTCTGCAGCCACTGCTCTACTCTTTCAATATTCACGTAGTCTCTGAGGGTTGGTGTCCTTTTAGTTGAGGAATACGAGGCTTTGGTCCGGGAAACCTGCCCGCGGTGCGTAGGGACAGTAGGGTTGGTGTCCTTTTAGTTGAGGAATACGAGGCTTTGGTCCGGGAAACCTGCCCGCGGTGCGTAGGGACAGTAGGGTTGGTGTCCTTTTAGTTGAGGAATACGAGGCTTCGGTCCGGGAAACCTGCCCGCGGTGTGTAGGGACAGTAGGATTGGTGTCCTTTTAGTTGAGGAATACGAGGCTTCGGTCCGGGAAACCTGCCCGCGGTGCGTAGGGACAGTAGGGTTGGTGTCTGTTTAGTTGAGGAATACGAGGCTTCGGTCTGGGAAACCTGCCCGCGGTGCGTAGGGACAGTAGGGTTGGTGTCCTTTTAGTTGAGGAATACGAGGCTTCGGTCTGGGAAACCTGCCCGCGGTGCGTAGGGACAGTAGGGTTGGTGTCCTTTTAGTTGAGGAATACGAGGCTTCGGTCCGGGAGACCTGCCCGCAGTGCGTAGGGACAGTAGGGTTGGTGTCCTTTTAGTTGAGGAATACGAGGCTTCGGTCTGGGAAACCTGCCCGCGGTGCGTAGGGACAGTAGGGTTGGTGTCCTTTTAGTTGAGGAATACGAGGCTTCGGTCCGGGAAACCTGCCCGCGGTGCGTAGGGACAGTAGGGTTGGTGTCCTTTTAGTTGAGGAATACGAGGCTTCGGTCCGGGAAACATGCCCGCGGTGCGTAGGGACAGTAGGGTTGGAGTCCTTTTAGTTGAGGAATACGAGGCTTCGGTCCGGGAAACCTGCCCGCGGTGCGTAGGGACAGTAGGGTTGGAGTCCTTTTAGTTGAGGAATACGAGGCTTCGGTCCGGGAAACCTGCCCGCGGTGCGTAGGGACAGTAGGGTTGGTGTCCTTGTAGTTCAGGAATACGAGGCTTCGGTCTGGGAAACCTGCCCGCGGTGCGTAGGGACAGTAGGGTTGGTGTCCTTTTAGTTGAGGAATACGAGGATTCGGTCTGGGAAACCTGCCCGCGGTGCGTAGGGACAGTAGGATTGGTGTCCTTTTAGTTGAGGAATACGAGGCTTCGGTCCGGGAAACCTGCCCGCGGTGCGTAGGGACAGTAGGGTTGGAGTCCTTTTAGTTGAGGAATACGAGGCTTCGCTCTGGGAGACCTGCCCGTGGTGCGCAGGGACAGTAGGGTTGGTGTCCTTTTAGTTGAGGAATACGAGGCTTCGGTCCGGGAAACCTGCCCGCGGTGCGTAGGGACAGTAGGGTTGGTGTCCTTTTAGTTGAGGAATACGAGGCTTCGGTCCGGGAAACCTGCCCGCGGTGCGTAGGGACAGTAGGGTTGGTGTCCTTTTAGTTGAGGAATACGATGCTTCGGTCCGGGAAACCTGCCTGCGGTGCGTAGGGACAGTAGGGTTGGTGTCCTTTTAGTTGAGGAATACGAGGCTTCGGTCTGGGAGACCTGCCCGCGGTGCGTAGGGACAGTAGGGTTGGTGTCCTTTTAGTTGAGGAATACGAGGCTTCGGTCCGGGAAACCTGCCCGCGGTGCGTAGGGACAGTAGGGTTGGAGTCCTTTTAGTTGAGGAATACGAGGCTTCGGTCCGGGAAACCTGCTCGCGGTGCGTAGGGACAGTAGGGTTGGATTCCTTTTAGTTGAGGAATACGAGGCTTCGGTCTGGGAAACCTGCCCGCGGTGCGTAGGGACAGTAGGGTTGGTGTCCTTTTAGTTGAGGAATACGAGGCTTCGGTCTGGGAAACCTGCCCGCGGTGCGTAGGGACAGTAGGGTTGGTGTCCTTTTAGTTGAGGAATA
Organism: Salvelinus namaycush; assembly: GCF_016432855.1. Classification (NCBI taxonomy): domain Eukaryota; kingdom Metazoa; phylum Chordata; class Actinopteri; order Salmoniformes; family Salmonidae; genus Salvelinus; species Salvelinus namaycush. The sequence continues at coordinate 29,863,393 of NC_052343.1, read as the reverse complement.
CGAGGCTTCGGTCTGGGAAACCTGCCCGCGGTGCGTAGGGACTTTAGGGTTGGTGTCCTTTTAGTTGAGGAATACGAGGCTTCGGTCCGGGAAACCTGCCCGCGGTGCGTAGGGACAGTAGGGTTGGTGTCCTTTTAGTTGAGGAATACGAGGCTTCGGTCCGGGAAATCTGCCCGCGGTGCGTAGGGACAGTAGGGTTGGAGTCCTTTTAGTTGAGGAATACGAGGCTTCGGTCCGGGAAACCTGCCCGCGGTGCGTAGGGACAGTAGGGTTGGTGTCCTTTTAGTTGAGGAATACGAGGCTTCGGTCTGGGAAACCTGCCCGCGGTGCGTAGGGACAGTAGGGTTGGTGTCCTTTTAGTTGAGGAATACGAGGCTTCGGTCCGGGAAATCTGCCCGCGGTGCGTAGGGACAGTAGGGTTGGAGTCCTTTTAGTTGAGGAATACGAGGCTTCGGTCCGGGAAACCTGCCCGCGGTGCGTAGGGACAGTAGGGTTGGTGTCCTTTTAGTTGAGGAATACGAGGCTTCGGTCTGGGAAACCTGCCCGCGGTGCGTAGGGACAGTAGGGAAGCCATGTTTGAGACCTACCACTGAGGGTTTAAGCCTGTGATCATCACCCTTCTGACTTGACCAGTCTGTTGTTGTATCTTCTCTCCAGCCGTCGTTTGGTTACGTCATCACCTCTCCAGAGAAGAGGGAACCGTTTCCTCTGATTCAACCATCAGACTTCCTGTCTCAGGACGGCTCGGTCCACAACGATACCCTCACACACACTGACCACGACCACACCATGAACACAGGTACGTACCATTTGGACGTCCAAGATGCTTATTCCTGATTCCCACTGTGAGGCCAGCCAGGCCAGCTAGTAAGACACTTATTCCTGATTCCCACTGTGAACCCAGCCAGTAAGACACTTATTCCTGATTCCCACTGTGAGGCCGGCCAGGCCAGCCAGTAAGACACTTATTCCTGATTCCCACTGTGTGGCCGGCCAGGCCAGCCAGTAAGACACTTATTCCTGATTCCCACTGTGAGGCCAGCCAGTAAGACACTTATTCCTGTTTCCCACTGTGAGGCCAGCCAGTAAGACACTTATTCCTGATTCCCGCTGTGAGGCCAGCCAGTAAGACACTTATTCCTGATTCCTGCTGTGAGGCCAGCCAGTAAGACACTTATTCCTGATTCCCACTGTGAGGCCGGCCAGCCAGACACTTATTCCTGATTCCCACTGTGAGGCCAGCCAGGCCAGCCAGTAAGACACTTATTCCTGATTCCCGCTGTGAGGCCGGCCAGTAAGACACTTATTCCTGATTCCCGCTGTGAGGCCAGCCAGTAAGACACTTATTCCTGATTCCCGCTGTGAGGCCAGCCAGTAAGACACTTATTCCTGATTCCCGCTGTGATGCCAGCCAGTAAGACACTTATTCCTGATTCCCGCTGTGAGGCCAGCCAGTAAGACACTTATTCCTGATTCCCACTGTGAGGCCGGCCAGGCCAGCCAGTTAGACACTTATTCCTGATTCCCGCTGTGAGGCTGGCCCAGCCAGTAAGACACTTATTCCTGATTCCCACTGTGAGGCCAGCCAGGCCAGCCAGTAAGACACTTATTCCTGATTCCCACTGAGGCCAGCCAGTAAGACACTTATTCCTGATTCCCACTGTGAGGCCAGCCAGTAGACACTTATTCCTGATTCCCACTGTGAGGCCGGCCAGTAAGACACTTATTCCTGATTCCCACTGTGAGGCCGGCCAGTAAGACACTTATTCCTGATTCCCAACTGTGAGGCCAGCCCAGCCAATAAGACACTTATTCCTGATTCCCACTGTGAGGCCGGCCAGTAAGACACTTATTCCTGATTCCCACTGTGAGGCCGGCCAGTAAGACACTTATTCCTGATTCCCACTGTGAGGCCGGCCCAGCCAGTAAGACACTTATTCCTGATTCCCACTGTGAGGCCAGCCAGGCCAGCCAGTAAGACACTTATTCCTGATTCCCACTGTGAACCCAGCCAGTAAGACACGTATTCCTGATTCCCGCTGTGAGGCCGGCCAAGCCAGCCAGTAAGACACTTATTCCTGATTCCCGCTGTGAGGCCGGCCAGTAAGACACTTATTCCTGATTCCCGCTGTGAGGCCAGCCAGTAAGACACTTATTCCTGATTCCCGCTGTGAGGCCAGCCAGTAAGACACTTATTCCTGATTCCCGCTGTGAGGCCAGCCAGTAAGACACTTATTCCTGATTCCCGCTGTGAGGCCAGCCAGTAAGACACTTATTCCTGATTCCCACTGTGAGGCCGGCCAGGCCAGCCAGTTAGACACTTATTCCTGATTCCCGCTGTGAGGCCGGCCCAGCCAGTAAGACACTTATTCCTGATTCCCACTGTGAGGCCAGCCAGTAAGACACTTATTCCTGATTCCCACTGTGAGGCCAGCCAGTAGACACTTATTCCTGATTCCCACTGTGAGGCCGGCCAGTAAGACACTTATTCCTGATTCCCACTGTGAGGCCGGCCAGTAAGACACTTATTCCTGATTCCCACTGTGAGGCCGGCCAGTAAGACACTTATTCCTGATTCCCACTGTGAGGCCAGCCCAGCCAATAAGACACTTATTCCTGATTCCCACTGTGAGGCCGGCCAGTAAGACACTTATTCCTGATTCCCGCTGTGAGGCCAGCCAGTAAGACACTTATTCCTGATTCCCGCTGTGAGGCCAGCCAGTAAGACACTTATTCCTGATTCCCGCTGTGAGGCCAGCCAGTAAGACACTTATTCCTGATTCCCACTGTGAGGCCGGCCAGGCCAGCCAGTTAGACACTTATTCCTGATTCCCGCTGTGAGGCCGGCCCAGCCAGTAAGACACTTATTCCTGATTCCCACTGTGAGGCCAGCCAGTAAGACACTTATTCCTGATTCCCACTGTGAGGCCAGCCAGTAGACACTTATTCCTGATTCCCACTGTGAGGCCGGCCAGTAAGACACTTATTCCTGATTCCCACTGTGAGGCCGGCCAGTAAGACACTTATTCCTGATTCCCACTGTGAGGCCGGCCAGTAAGACACTTATTCCTGATTCCCACTGTGAGGCCAGCCCAGCCAATAAGACACTTATTCCTGATTCCCACTGTGAGGCCGGCCAGTAAGACACTTATTCCTGATTCCCACTGTGAGGCCGGCCAGTAAGACACTTATTCCTGATTCCCACTGTGAGGCCGGCCCAGCCAGTAAGACACTTATTCCTGATTCCCACTGTGAGGCCAGCCCAGCCAGTAAGACACTTATTCCTGATTCCCACTGTGAGGCCAGCCCAGCCAGTAAGACACTTATTCCTGATTCCCACTGAGGCCAGCCCAGCCAGTAAGACACTTATTCCTGATTCCCACTGTGAGGCCAGCCCAGCCAGTAAGACACTTATTCCTGATTCCCACTGTGAGGCCAGCCCAGCCAGTAAGACACTTATTCCTGATTCCCACTGTGAGGCCAGCCCAGCCAGTAAGACACTTATTCCTGATTCCCATTGTGAGGCCGGCCAGCCAGACACTTATTCCTGATTCCCACTGTGAGGCCGGCCAGCCAGTAAGACACTTATTCCTGATTCCCACTGTGAGGCCGGCCAGCCAGTAAGACACCTATTCCTGATTCCCACTGTGAGGCCGGCCAGCCAGTAAAACACTTATTCCTGATTCCCACTGTGAGGCCAGCCAGTAAGACACTTATTCCTGATTCCCACTGTGAGGCCGGCCAGCCAGTAAGACACTTATTCCTGATTCCCGCTGTGAGGCTAGCCAGGCCAGCCAGTAAGACACTTATTCCTGATTCCCACTGTGAGGCCAGCCAGTAAGACACTTATTCCTGATTCCCACTGTGAGGCCAGCCAGTAAGACACTTATTCCTGATTCCCGCTGTGAGGCCAGCCAGTAAGACACTTATTCCTGATTCCCGCTGTGAGGCCAGCCAGTAAGACACTTATTCCTGATTCCCGCTGTGAGGCCAGCCAGTAAGACACTTATTCCTGATTCCCACTGTGAGGCCGGCCAGCCAGTAAGACACTTATTCCTGATTCCCGCTGTGAGGCCGGCCAGCCAGTAAGACACTTATTCCTGATTCCCGCTGAGGCCAGCCAGTAAGACACTTATTCCTGATTCCCGCTGTGAGGCCAGCCAGGCCAGCCAGTAAGACACTTATTCCTGATTCCCACTGTGAGGCCGGCCAGCCAGTAAAACACTTATTCCTGATTCCCACTGTGAGGCCAGCCAGTAAGACACTTATTCTTGATTCCCACTGTGAGTCCGGCCAGGCCAGCCAGTAATACGCTTATTCCTGATTCCCGCTGTGAGGCCAGCCAGTAAGACACCTATTCCTGATTCCCACTGTGAGGCCGGCCAGCCAGTAAGACACTTATTCCTGATTCCCGCTGTGAGGCCGGCCCAGCCAGTAAGACACTTATTCCTGATTCCCGCTGTGAGGCCGGCCCAGCCAGTAAGACACCTATTCCTGATTCCCACTGTGAGGCCGGCCAGCCAGTAAGACACTTATTCCTGATTCCTGCTGTGAGGCCGGCCAGCCAGTAAGACACTTATTCTTGATTCCCGCTGTGAGGCCGGCCAGCCCAGCCAGTAAGACACTTATTCCTGATTCCTGCTGTGAGGCCAGCCAGTAAGACACTTATTCCTGATTCCCGCTGTGAGGCCGGCCAGCCAGTAAAACACTTATTCCTGATTCCCACTGTGAGGCCAGCCAGTAAGACACTTATTCCTGATTCCCGCTGTGAGGCCAGCCAGGCCAGCCAGTAAGACACTTATTCCTGATTCCCACTGTGAGGCCAGCCAGTAAGACACTTATTCCTGATTCCCACTGTGAGGCCGGCCAGTACCTTTTTACTTGGTTTGGCATAATTTTCCTTACTTGATCAGTCATCATCTTTATTCCTCATTTTAAACTCAAATCAGTCATAATCAGAGTATCACATATGGTGGTTGATCCTTCCAATGTGTTGTTCTTGTAGAGGACTTGGACAAGACTGTGGAGGCAGCTGCAGACAGGGTGTCACCTACAGGAGATGATGAGCCGGAGCCTTGTGAATCAGCCTCCCGCCTCCCTGAGGCCCTGCTCTCCCCCAGCCAGACCCTTCCCTCAGCCTCCCCCCTCCCCGAGGCCCTGCTCTCCCCCAGCCAGAGCCTTCCCTCAGCCTCCCCCCTCCCCGAGGCCCTGCTCTCCCCCAGCCAGAGCCTTCCCTCAGCCTCCCCCCTCCCTGAAGCCCTGCTGTCCCCCAGCCAGAGCCTTCCCTCAGCCTCCCCCCTCCCCGAGGCCCTGCTCTCCCCCAGCCAGACCCTTCCCTCAGCCTCCCCCGGCAGCCTGGGCCCCAGCCCCGGCAGCGGCACAGACCAGTCTAACATCACGCTGTCTATCAGCACCATCGCCTCGGCCATTGCAGATGCCTCCATTTCCTCAGAGCCCTCCCAGCTGGCTGCCATGATCATGGAGCTGTCAAAGAGGAGTAGGATACAGAGGCAACAGCAGAAAGGTCTGCCGGGTCCAGACCCAGGTATCCCATATTCATAAGTACATCTGAAATTCTACTCTTTAATTCTGTGTGTCTGTTGTGTTTGTTGGAAGGTGATGTCAGCACCACTAGAACCCAGTTCATGAAAAATGTAAAGCAGATTTGATTCTGATTCCCAGCCTCTGTCCTGGAAGAACAAACACACAGCCCTAACCAGGTTCAACTGGACCAGAGAATCATGCTGGAGAGACTGCAGAGGAGCAACTGTGCCGGAGACCTGCTGGAGACTCTGCAGAGGAGCCACTGTGCCGGGGACCTGAGTGCCTTCGACATTGAAAAGTACCTGAAGCAGACAGAGGTATCCAGCAGCAGCGACAGCGACCAGTCAGGCTCCTCCCACTACACCTTTGACTTCCTCAGCTGGGCCGACAGCCTCAACTCCTCCCGCAGGAAGTCCCAGGCCGCATCACTTGTTGTTACTGTGGAGAACGAGAGCTCGGTTTATCAACACCAGGCTACCGAATACCAGGCTAGCACCAATGGAGCTATCTCCTCTGGCGTAGAGGCTAAGGCAGGTTTGACACAAGGTTACCCTGCTGCTACGACCCGTCCAGTCTCTGCTGGGCTACATCCAGGTTCTGGCCAGAGTGGACCAGGACCAGCTAACAAGACGGAGGTGAGGAGGAGTTCCATCCCCCGTCCCAGGGCCAGCTCCATCCCTACAGCCTCTGGTAACCCAGGGAGGAGGTCTGTGGTCTCTGGTCAGTTCTCCTCAACCACCTCCTCCACAGCCAAACCAGCTGCTGACAGGAAGTCCGCAGGGAATAACAGTGAGCCCCAGCCAGCTGGTGTACTGAGCAACACAGAGAGTGGTGGGGCTGAACTAGGAGCAGTCCGTCTAACACCTAACAACACCCCAGCTCAGAAGGTAGAGGACCGCTCCTCAGCTGCTGCCCCAGCACAGAAGGTAGAGGACTGCTCCTCAGCTGCTGCCCCAGGCCATAAGACCTCCCCTGGTCTGAGGAAGGGTCTGTCGGGGCCTCCGTCCCTCAGAGACATCACATCCCCCTCCCAGAGAGCCAGGAGGACCACAGTGAAGACTCACGCTACAGGGAGCAGCACAGCCCATCAGGAGACACCCAGTGGCCTGGAGAAGAGTGTTGGAGGAGGTCCTCCCAGCGCTGTGGCCAAACGTGTTGGTTTTACTTCCGCCTGTCACAGCCCCCAGCCTGCTGCTGCCCACAGGACGGACGGTCAGTCTCTGGTCCAATCAACCACATTATTCAGCTGCTGTTCAACTCATTTAAGAGAAGAGATAAACACGTTTGTAAAGCTTAGCTTAGTTTCCATCCCATTTTCTTCCTGGTTCTTCCGGCTGGATTGGGAGATCTGGTTTTTCAATGTTGATTATAGTTTATTTGAGGTAATTTCCTGGTCTTGTGTTCTGCAGATAATGATAAAGGAGGGTTTAGTTCATTGGTTAAGGAGTGTATTAATGTCCTGGTCAGGTGATGGATAGTAATGTGTTGTATTAATGTCCTGGTCAGGTGGTGGATAGTAATGTGTTGTATTAATGTCCTGGTCAGGTGGTGGATAGTAATGTGTTGTATTAATGTCCTGGTCAGGTGGTGGATAGTAATGTGTTGTATTAATGTCCTGGTCAGGTGGTGATAGTAATGTGTTGTATTAATGTCCTGGTCAGGTGGTGGATAGTAATGTGTTGTATTAATGTCCTGGTCAGGTGGTGGATAGTAATGTGTTGTATTAATGTCCTGGTCAGGTGATGGATAGTAATGTGTTGTATTAATGTCCTGGTCAGGTGGTGGATAGTAATGTGTTGTATTAATGTCCTGGTCAGGTGGTGGATAGTAATGTGTTGTATTAATGTCCTGGTCAGGTGATGGATAGTAATGTGTTGTATTAATGTCCTGGTCAGGTGGTGGATAGTAATGTGTTGTATTAATGTCCTGGTCAGGTGGTGGATAGTAATGTGTTGTATTAATGTCCTGGTCAGGTGATGGATAGTAATGTGTTGTATTAATGTCCTGGTCAGGTGATGGATAGTAATGTGTTGTATTAATGTCCTGGTCAGGTGGTGGATAGTAATGTGTTGTATTAATGTCCTGGTCAGGTGGTGGATAGTAATGTGTTGTATTATATTAATGTCCTGGTCAGGTGGTGGATAGTAATGTGTTGTATTAATGTCCTGGTCAGGTGGTGGATAGTAATGTGTTGTATTAATGTCCTGGTCAGGTGGTGGATAGTAATGTGTTGTATTAATGTCCTGGTCAGGTGATGTATTAATGTCCTGGTCAGGTGATGGATAGTGATGTATTAATGTCCTGGTCAGGTGGTGGATAGTAATGTGTTGTATTAATGTCCTGGTCAGGTGATGGATAGTAATGTGTTGTATTAATGTCCTGGTCAGGTGATGGATAGTAATGTGTTGTATTAATGTCCTGGTCAGGTGATGGATAGTAATGTGTTGTATTAATGTCCTGGTCAGGTGGTGGATAGTAATGTGTTGTATTAATGTCCTGGTCAGGTGGTGGATAGTAATGTGTTGTATTAATGTCCTGGTCAGGTGATGGATAGTAATGTGTTGTATTAATGTCCTGGTCAGGTGGTGGATAGTAATGTGTTGTATTAATGTCCTGGTCAGGTGGTGTATTAATGTCCTGGTCAGGTGATGGATAATAATGTGTTGTATTAATGTCCTGGTCAGGTGGTGGATAGTAATGTGTTGTATTAATGTCCTGGTCAGGTGGTGGATAGTAATGTGTTGTATTAATGTCCTGGTCAGGTGATGTATTAATGTCCTGGTCAGGTGATGGACAGTAATGTGTTGTATTAATGTCCTGGTCAGGTGGTGGATAGTAATGTGTTGTATTAATGTCCTGGTCAGGTGATGGATAGTAATGTGTTGTATTAATGTCCTGGTCAGGTGGTGGATAGTAATGTGTTGTATTAATGTCCTGGTCAGGTGGTGGATAGTAATGTGTTGTATTAATGTCCTGGTCAGGTGGTGGATAGTAATGTGTTGTATTAATGTCCTGGTGATGGATAGTAATGTGTTGTATTAATGTCCTGGTCAGGTGGTGGATAGTAATGTGTTGTATTAATGTCCTGGTCAGGTGGTGGATAGTAATGTGTTGTATTAATGTCCTGGTCAGGTGGTGGATAGTAATGTGTTGTATTAATGTCCTGGTCAGGTGGTGGATAGTAATGTGTTGTATTAATGTCCTGGTCAGGTGGTGGATAGTAATGTGTTGTATTAATGTCCTGGTCAGGTGGTGGATAGTAATGTGTTGTATTAATGTCCTGGTCAGGTGGTGGATAGTAATGTGTTGTATTAATGTCCTGGTCAGGTGGTGGATAGTAATGTGTTGTATTAATGTCCTGGTCAGGTGGTGGATAGTAATGTGTTGTATTAATGTCCTGGTCAGGTGGTGGATAGTAATGTGTTGTATTAATGTCCTGGTCAGGTGGTGGATAGTAATGTGTTGTATTAATGTCCTGGTCAGGTGGTGGATAGTAATGTGTTGTATTAATGTCCTGGTCAGGTGGTGGATAGTAATGTGTTGTATTAATGTCCTGGTCAGGTGATGGATAGTAATGTGTTGTATTAATGTCCTGGTCAGGTGATGGATAGTAATGTGTTGTATTAATGTCCTGGTCAGGTGGTGGATAGTAATGTGTTGTATTAATGTCCTGGTCAGGTGGTGGATAGTAATGTGTTGTATTAATGTCCTGGTCAGGTGGTGGATAGTAATGTGTTGTATTAATGTCCTGGTCAGGTGGTGGATAGTAATGTGTTGTATTAATGTCCTGGTCAGGTGGTGTATTAATGTCTTGGTCAGGTGATGGATAGTAATGTGTTGTATTAATGTCCTGGTCAGGTGATGGATAGTAATGTGTTGTATTAATGTCCTGGTCAGGTGATGGATAGTAATGTGTTGTATTAATGTCCTGGTCAGGTGGTGGATAGTAATGTGTTGTATTAATGTCCTGGTCAGGTGGTGGATAGTAATGTGTTGTATTAATGTCCTGGTCAGGTGGTGTATTAATGTCTTGGTCAGGTGATGGATAGTAATGTGTTGTATTAATGTCCTGGTCAGGTGATGGATAGTAATGTGTTGTATTAATGTCCTGGTCAGGTGATGGATAGTAATGTGTTGTATTAATGTCCTGGTCAGGTGGTGGATAGTAATGTGTTGTATTAATGTCCTGGTCAGGTGGTGGATAGTAATGTGTTGTATTAATGTCCTGGTCAGGTGGTGTATTAATGTCTTGGTCAGGTGATGGATAGTAATGTGTTGTATTAATGTCCTGGTCAGGTGGTGGATAGTAATGTGTTGTATTAATGTCCTGGTCAGGTGGTGGATAGTAATGTGTTGTATTAATGTCCTGGTCAGGTGGTGGATAGTAATGTGTTGTATTAATGTCCTGGTCAGGTGGTGGATAGTAATGTGTTGTATTAATGTCCTGGTCAGGTGGTGGATAGTAATGTGTTGTATTAATGTCCTGGTCAGGTGGTGGATAGTAATGTGGTGTATTAATGTCCTGGTCAGGTGGTGGATAGTAATGTGGTGTATTAATGTCCTGGTCAGGTGGTGGATAGTAATGTGGTGTATTAATGTCCTGGTCAGGTGATGGATAGTAATGTGTTGTATTAATGTCCTGGTCAGGTGGTGGATAGTAATGTGTTGTATTAATGTCCTGGTCAGGTGGTGGATAGTAATGTGTTGTATTAATGTCCTGGTCAGGTGATGGATAGTAATGTGTTGTATTAATCTCCTGGTCAGGTGATGGATTGTAATGTATTGTTCTCTACAGATGTGTTTCCAGGTACTCCTATGCATCATGCCGGAGGCCCAGAGCAGAGCCAGTGTACCTTCAGACCCTCCACCTCTCCTCTCACCCACTCCTCCCCCTCACAGACCTCCTTCCCCAGCCAAGAAGGGTACACTGCTGCTTCAAATCAATCAATCCATCAATCAATGATTAAATCAATCAGATGTGTCAGGTTGTTGCCCTCTACTGTGTACCTCCTAGTTGCAGTTCATCCTAAATCTTCTATTTCTCTCTGGTCTCTGGTGCCTCTCCAGGACTGTCTCTCCCCCCTCCTCCAGGGTAGGGGACAGGAGACCTCCCAGTGATCTCACTCCTCCCCAGTCTGAGTGGAGCTGTTCCAGTCCCAGCCTCAGCAGACTGACGTACATCTCTCTGAATGACAGCACGGCTCTCAACAGCACCGGCTTCCCAACACCGGACAGACACAAGGTATAGTAGGCATGACAGCACCGGCTCTCAAAAGCACCGGCTTCCCAACACCTGACAGACACAAGGTATAGTAGGCATGACAGCACCGGCTTCCCAACACCTGACAGACACAAGGTATAGTAGGCATGACAGCACCGGCTTCCCAACACCTGACAGACACAAGGTATAGTAGGCATGACAGCACCGGCTTCCCAACACCTGACAGACACAAGGTATAGTAGGCATGACAGCACCGGCTTCCCAACACCTGACAGACACAAGGTATAGTAGGCATGACAGCACCGGCTTCCCAACACCGGACAGACACAAGGTATAGTAGGCATGACAGACACAAGGTATAGTAGGCATGACAGACACAGGGTATAGTAGGCATGACAGACACAGGGTATAGTAGGCATGACAGACACAAGGTATAGTAGGCATGACAGCACCGGCTTCCCAACACCTGACAGACACAAGGTATAGTAGGCATGACAGCACCGGCTTCCCAACACCTGACAGACACAAGGTATAGTAGGCATGACAGACACAAGGTATAGTAGGCATGACAGACACAAGGTATAGTAGGCATGACAGCACCGGCATCCCAACACCTGACAGACACAAGGTATAGTAGGCAGAGACTGGACCTCGTATGGGCTTCTCTTTCAAAAACTCCTTTCCATGTCTCAGTGGGATTCCATCGGGCAATTTACAAATGACCAATAGATCAATCACACGTCGCCTGACCGAGGGCCCGGCCTCTGGTCGTTCTCGCCTCTCTTCTTTGCGGAAGTGATCAGGACGGCTCCTGAAGCTCGCCTCGGTGTGACTTGAATTCCCGTCTTCCTGCTTAACAGTTCACAGGCAAACCTTGAGGTCAATGGAGTCGATAGTGTACAATACTTACCGAATGGAAAATGTGTTTTCTACTTCTGTCTCCGGTGGTAGATAACGTGACACGGCGAGCCATCGCGACTTGGTTAACCCGTGCCGTGAGGCTTAAGCTAACATGGTTAGCTCGCTGGAAAGCTTAATCTGACAACACGCAGTTCCCTTTGGCTAGCTTTCCATACCTGGAGAGGTAGAATCTAGCTGCCCTCTCAGCCTGCCGTGTGGGCTAGCTGTCCTCTCAGCCCGCCGTGTGGGCTAGCTGCCCTCTCAGCCCGCCGTGTGGGCTAGCTGCCCTCTCAGCCCGCCGTGTGGGCTAGCTGCCCTCTCAGCCCGCCGTACGGGCTAGCTGCCCTCTCAGCCCGCCGTACGGGCTAGCTGCCCTCTCAGCCCGCCGTACGGGCTAGCTGCCCTCTCAGCCCGCCGTATAGACTTTGACAATGCCACAGTTAGGAGACATCCCATGGTGGTTTTATGAAGGGAGCGCGTTGCTTACGCCCGGCCTCCAAGTCATTAGTCCCACCTTGGGACCTTTTTGTTGTTTGTTATTGTGCTTGAAGCTATTTCCCAGAAGCCTTTCGACCTGCTGGAAAGCGTAGAGATGACATCACTCTCCTTTTTAAGACAGTCAGTTCACCGTTCGGTTCAGTTCACCGTTCTTTCTTACAACTTTCCCCGCCGTTATCCAAGGTTAGCTTGTTACCTAACCCGGCCAAAGGGAGGTCCCTCTCGGCAACGGCTATCCGCTGGCTTGATAGTGCAGGCTATTTATATTGTGTTATCATGGAAAGGGTTTACAGCCCCCCCCAGAGGGCTTGATGGCTCATTCCACCAGAGGTGTGGTTACCTCCTAGGGCACTGTCAAAGGCATCTGTTTGCAAGAGATCTGCGGTTCAGCATGTTGGGCTTTCCCTCATACGGTCCCCCGTGTCGGACTACCCTGGCTTCGGAGTGCATGTTTATGATACGGAGGCTTGCCCTTTCGCACGGTGAGATATCGAAAACAAGTATTTGAAAGTGAACTGTTACTTGCGTAAGCTGATAATGTGAGATCTCACCACATTTCCCGGCTTGCAGGAGGGAAATGAGTAGAGGCTTGAGAATAATCAGAGGACAGGTCTCCGACAGATGTTGTGTGATTTGGTGTCTTCGTCATTTGTGATCGCCCCCGAGCGAATCCCACTGAGATAGTGTCTTCAGTTTTACAGCCTGAATTTAAAATGGATTACATGCGATTTGTCTCTGGCCTACACACAATACCCCATGTCAGGATTTTTATTTTCTTTTTCAAATTAATAAACGATGAAAAGCTGAAATGTCTTCAGTCGATAAGTGTTCAACCATTTTGTTATGGCAAGTCTAGGTAAGTTCATGATTATTAATGTCCTTACGTCACATAATAAGTTGCATGGACACTCTGTGGACAATAATATTGTTTAAAATAATTTTTGAATGACTACCTCATCTCTGTACCCCACACATACAATTATCTGTAAGGTCCCTCAGTCAAGCAGTGCATTTCAAACACAGATTCAACCACAAAGACAAGGGAGGTATTTCAATGCCTCGCAAAGGTGACCTGTTGGTAGATGGGTAAAAAAAAGCAGACATTGAATATCCCTTTGAGCATGGTGAAGTTATTAATTACACTTTGGACCAGTCACTAAAATGATACAAGCGTCCTTAACTCAGTTGCCGGAGAGGAAAGAAACCGCTCAGTGATTTCACCATGAGGACAATGGTGACTTCAAAACAGTTAGTTGAATTGCTATGATTGGAGAAAACTGAGGATGGGTCAACATTGTAGTTACTCCACAATACTAACCTAATTCAGAGTGAAAAGAAGAAAGCCTGTATAGAATACAAATATTCCAAAACATGCATCCTGTTTGCAACAAGGCACAAAGAAAGTTATGTTTGGTTCAAATCCAATACAACACAACACTGAGTACCACTTCATATTTTCAAGCATCGTGGTGACTGCATCATGTTATGGGTATGCTTGTCATCGTTAAGGACTAGGGAGTTTTTTAGGATAAAAAGAAACAGAATGGAGCTAATCACAGGCAAAATCCTAGAGGAAAACCTGGTTCAGTCTGCTTTCCACCAGACACTGGGAGATGAATTCACCTTTCAGCAGGACAATAACCTGAAACACAAGTCCAAATTTATACTGGAGTTGCTTACCAAGAAGACAGTGAATGTTCCTGAGTGGCCATGTTTACAGTTTTGACCTAATTCTGCTTAAAAATCTATGGCAAGACCTGAAAATGGTTGTCTAGCAATGATCAGCAACCCATTTAAAAGAACATGAAGAAGAATGGGCCAATGTTTTACAATCCAGGTGTTGGAATGCTCTTAGAATTTACCCAGAAAGCCTCACAGCAGTAATCACTGTCCACATGAATTTACCCAGAAAGCCTCACAGCAGTAATCACTGTCCACATGAATTTACCCAGAAAGACTCACAGCAGTAATCACTGTCCACATGAATTTACCCAGAAAGACTCACAGCAGTAATCACTGTCCACATGAATTTACCCAGAAAGACTCACAGCAGTAATCACTGTCCACATGAATTTACCCAGAAAGACTCACAGCAGTAATCACTGTCGACATGAATTTACCCAGAAAGACTCACAGCAGTAATCACTGTCCACATGAATTTACCCAGAAAGACTCACAGCAGTAATCACTGTCCACATGAATTTACCCAGAAAGACTCACAGCAGTAATCACTGTCGACATGAATTTACCCAGAAAGACTCACAGCAGTAATCACTGTCGACATGAATTTACCCAGAAAGACTCACAGCAGTAATCACTGTCCACATGAATTTACCCAGAAAGACTCACAGCAGTAATCACTGTCGACATGAGTTGAATACATATCTAGGCAACATATATTAGTGTTTTCATTTTTCAGAAAAGTTTTACAAATGTTCACATTTTTCTTCCACTTCAACATTTACAAAAGTATTTTGTGGAAAAAGTCAAAGGGGTGTGAATACTTCCTGAAGATGCTGTATCTCTCATTATCAGAGAACCGAGGTAAAGTCACCTTGAGATTTGGGTGCTTGTCTTGATTGTGGTTGCACAATGTTAAGTTGAATGACGGTCATCTGCCTGAGGAAAAACTCAGCTAGCGATGTCATGTAGTGGAGTTACTACATGAAGGAATAACCAATTGACTGCATGCTATCTCTCTCCCTTCCCCAGAGTAATGGCACCATGTCTCTGAGCACCACTATAGTCAGGGCCAGTCCCACCCCTCCAGTAGACGGGGCTGATACCCAGAGTCCTTCAGGTCAGGATCTACCTCTTCACCGCTCTACAGACATCCTCTGTCCTCCTAGACAGTCCAAGAGCCCAGAGTCTCCTCACCACTCTGACGGTCCTCCGAGAGGCTCTGTAGACCTGCGGAGTGGTTCAGGTCTGGGCTTTACCCGCAGCCAGAGTGAGTGTAACTATCACTGTGGGAACAATATAGACTACGACCTGCAGAAATGCCACTCCGTACCCAACTCACACCGCCTCACCAAGGTGGATTCTGGCTACTCCAGCCACCTGAACATCCAACAGCCCAGCGGTATGGGGGGCCAGGGGAACCAGCAGTGGTCCGGGGTCTCAGCCCAGGGGAGTGAGGTCTATCCTGGGGCCAGGACGGGCTTCGGCCTGCCTTCTTCCGAGGACCTGTGCTACATGCCCATCTCCAGCTTCAAGCCCCAGGGCTCTATGATGGATCTGCCTCCAGGGGTCCCCGGCCTCCTGACGGGGTGCTCCCTCTTCAGCTCCCAGCTGGCACAGCAGAACCTGGGCTCGGATGGAGTTCTACACCCTGGTCTCCCTCTGCCTGCTCCCTACCGCCACATGGCGGCAGCAGGGAACGGCCTGTACGGTCACGCTATGTCCTCACGGTTAGGACCCAACGTTGACCCCTCAGTCAGACACCTCCACAGCTCTGGGGGTCTGGGTGTCTCTGGGCCTGGTGGACCAGGAGGTCCTGGGGGTCTGTACCACTGCTCTAACCCCCACCTCAAACCCTTGGACCCAGGACTGATGGAGGGGAACCCCTACAGCCAGAGCTGTGTAGCCTCGTGGGATAACGGCAGCCTTCCTGAACTCACAGGTTAGTCTTCAATCAGTTCTGGAATGTTCTCTTGAATCACTCGAGATAAGAGGGTGTGTTGCAGTTGGAAGAGTTTGAAACGGTTATTCTCAATATTGAGAGATTTTTTTTTGTGGTAAATTTTAAGATAACCCTGGACCCCTCTCCCTCTCCACTCCTCCAGCCCAGGTCGTGATCCCTGAGGAGCTGAGGTTCCCCCATGCCTGCTGTGTGGGCATCTCCTCTCAGACCTCACTGGGCATCTTCAACCCCTCCGAGCGCTGGCAGCAGGTCTCCATCACCGTCACCAGCCTGGCCATCGACGGAGAGAAGGTGAGTCATTTTGTTTCTAATGAATTTGTAAAGAGGACAATGATTTACAGAGAATTGTATGGTTTGGAATAGTGTCAATAAACGTGTGGCTGCTCAAAGCATGTAAATGTAAAACAAAAAGCTAAGAGAATATTTTAATCAAATTGAGAGCCAATAATAAGTGCCGGAAATGTAACCACTCGGAAGAACAAGGAACTGCTGTCGAACCGTAATGTCCACTTCCTGTCCCGCCCAGGTTGATTCATTCCCGTACCAGTGGCTGATAGTGAAGAACAAGGAACTGCTGTCGAACCGTAATGTCCACTTCCTGTCCCGCCCAGGTTGATTCATTCCCGTACCAGTGGCTGATAGTGAAGAACAAGGAACTGCTGTCGAACCGTAATGTCCACTTCCTGTCCCGCCCAGGTTGATTCATTCCCGTACCAGTGGCTGATAGTGAAGAACAAGGAACTGCTGTCGAACCGTAATGTCCACTTCCTGTCCCACCCAGGTTGATTCATTCCCGTACCAGTGGCTGATAGTGAAGAACAAGGAACTGCTGTCGAACCGTAATGTCCACTTCCTGTCCCACCCAGGTTGATTCATTCCCGTACCAGTGGCTGATAGTGAAGAACAAGGAACTGCTGTCGAACCGTAATGTCCACTTCCTGTCCCACCCAGGTTGATTCATTCCCGTACCAGTGGCTGATAGTGAAGAACAAGGAACTGCTGTCGAACCGTAATGTCCACTTCCTGTCCCACCCAGGTTGATTCATTCCCGTACCAGTGGCTGATAGTGAAGAACAAGGAACTGCTGTCGAACCGTAATGTCCACTTCCTGTCCCGCCCAGGTTGATTCATTCCCGTACCAGTGGCTGATAGTGAAGAACAAGGAACTGCTGTCGAACCGTAATGTCCACTTCCTGTCCCGCCCAGGTTGATTCATTCCCGTACCAGTGGCTGATAGTGAAGAACAAGGAACTGCTGTCGAACCGTAATGTCCACTTCCTGTCCCGCCCAGGTTGATTCATTCCCGTACCAGTGGCTGATAGTGAAGAACAAGGAACTGCTGTCGAACCGTAATGTCCACTTCCTGTCCCGCCCAGGTTGATTCATTCCCGTACCAGTGGCTGATAGTGAAGAACAAGGAACTGCTGTCGAACCGTAATGTCCACTTCCTGTCCCGCCCAGGTTGATTCATTCCCGTACCAGTGGCTGATAGTGAAGAACAAGGAACTGCTGTCGAACCGTAATGTCCACTTCCTGTCCCGCCCAGGTTGATTCATTCCCGTACCAGTGGCTGATAGTGAAGAACAAGGAACTGCTGTCGAACCGTAATGTCCACTTCCTGTCCCGCCCAGGTTGATTCATTCCCGTACCAGTGGCTGATAGTGAAGAACAAGGAACTGCTGTCGAACCGTAATGTCCACTTCCTGTCCCACCCAGGTTGATTCATTCCCGTACCAGTGGCTGATAGTGAAGAACAAGGAACTGCTGTCGAACCGTAATGTCCACTTCCTGTCCCACCCAGGTTGATTCATTCCCGTACCAGTGGCTGATAGTGAAGAACAAGGAACTGCTGTCGAACCGTAATGTCCACTTCCTGTCCCGCCCAGGTTGATTCATTCCCGTACCAGTGGCTGATAGTGAAGAACAAGGAACTGCTGTCGAACCGTAATGTCCACTTCCTGTCCCACCCAGGTTGATTCATTCCCGTACCAGTGGCTGATAGTGAAGAACAAGGAACTGCTGTCGAACCGTAATGTCCACTTCCTGTCCCACCCAGGTTGATTCATTCCCGTACCAGTGGCTGATAGTGAAGAACAAGGAACTGCTGTCGAACCGTAATGTCCACTTCCTGTCCCGCCCAGGTTGATTCATTCCCGTACCAGTGGCTGATAGTGAAGAACAAGGAACTGCTGTCGAACCGTAATGTCCACTTCCTGTCCCGCCCAGGTTGATTCATTCCCGTACCAGTGGCTGATAGTGAAGAACAAGGAACTGCTGTCGAACCGTAATGTCCACTTCCTGTCCCACCCAGGTTGATTCATTCCCGTACCAGTGGCTGATAGTGAAGAACAAGGAACTGCTGTCGAACCGTAATGTCCACTTCCTGTCCCACCCAGGTTGATTCATTCCCGTACCAGTGGCTGATAGTGAAGAACAAGGAACTGCTGTCGAACCGTAATGTCCACTTCCTGTCCCACCCAGGTTGATTCATTCCCGTACCAGTGGCTGATAGTGAAGAACAAGGAACTGCTGTCGAACCGTAATGTCCACTTCCTGTCCCGCCCAGGTTGATTCATTCCCGTACCAGTGGCTGATAGTGAAGAACAAGGAACTGCTGTCGAACCGTAATGTCCACTTCCTGTCCCACCCAGGTTGATTCATTCCCGTACCAGTGGCTGATAGTGAAGAACAAGGAACTGCTGTCGAACCGTAATGTCCACTTCCTGTCCCACCCAGGTTGATTCATTCCCGTACCAGTGGCTGATAGTGAAGAACAAGGAACTGCTGTCGAACCGTAATGTCCACTTCCTGTCCCGCCCAGGTTGATTCATTCCCGTACCAGTGGCTGATAGTGAAGAACAAGGAACTGCTGTCGAACCGTAATGTCCACTTCCTGTCCCGCCCAGGTTGATTCATTCCCGTACCAGTGGCTGATAGTGAAGAACAAGGAACTGCTGTCGAACCGTAATGTCCACTTCCTGTCCCACCCAGGTTGATTCATTCCCGTACCAGTGGCTGATAGTGAAGAACAAGGAACTGCTGTCGAACCGTAATGTCCACTTCCTGTCCCACCCAGGTTGATTCATTCCCGTACCAGTGGCTGATAGTGAAGAACAAGGAACTGCTGTCGAACCGTAATGTCCACTTCCTGTCCCACCCAGGTTGATTCATTCCCGTACCAGTGGCTGATAGTGAAGAACAAGGAACTGCTGTCGAACCGTAATGTCCACTTCCTGTCCCACCCAGGTTGATTCATTCCCGTACCAGTGGCTGATAGTGAAGAACAAGGAACTGCTGTCGAACCGTAATGTCCACTTCCTGTCCCACCCAGGTTGATTCATTCCCGTACCAGTGGCTGATAGTGAAGAACAAGGAACTGCTGTCGAACCGTAATGTCCACTTCCTGTCCCACCCAGGTTGATTCATTCCCGTACCAGTGGCTGATAGTGAAGAACAAGGAACTGCTGTCGAACCGTAATGTCCACTTCCTGTCCCACCCAGGTTGATTCATTCCCGTACCAGTGGCTGATAGTGAAGAACAAGGAACTGCTGTCGAACCGTAATGTCCACTTCCTGTCCCACCCAGGTTGATTCATTCCCGTACCAGTGGCTGATAGTGAAGAACAAGGAACTGCTGTCGAACCGTAATGTCCACTTCCTGTCCCACCCAGGTTGATTCATTCCCGTACCAGTGGCTGATAGTGAAGAACAAGGAACTGCTGTCGAACCGTAATGTCCACTTCCTGTCCCACCCAGGTTGATTCATTCCCGTACCAGTGGCTGATAGTGAAGAACAAGGAACTGCTGTCGAACCGTAATGTCCACTTCCTGTCCCACCCAGGTTGATTCATTCCCGTACCAGTGGCTGATAGTGAAGAACAAGACCATCATTGGCCCTAAGAGCACGGAGGAGCAGAAGGTGTTGTTCATCCCGCCTCAGGCCGGGGTGTACCAGGCTGTCCTCAGTGTCTCCTCCTGGCCCGCCTCCGCTGAGGCCCAGGCTGTCGCCCGCGCAGAGGTGTTCGCCAAGAGGGTGGTCCTCGTCGCCATGGCAGAGAACCCTGCTCTGGAGGTAAGGGGGGTTGTGGCTGATCAGTTGTTGGCTTGAATCCCAAGTGAGGAGGGGGTGTAACCAATGTCGGTCGTTAGTTAGCTTTGAGTCCATGTCAGGACAGGAAGGACACCTACTATGTGGGCATGCTTCCTGCTTGGTTTGTTTTACTTCTTATATTTCAGTGTTTTGAAACAACAGTTGTGTAAAACCTCAAGGTCTCTGTGTTCTAGTTGGTTGATATCAATGATGTGGTTTCTCCACTGTAACACATTATATTCTGGATGGTTTCTCCACTGTAACACATTATATTCTGGATGGTTTCTCCACTGTAACACATTATATTCTGGATGGTTTCTCCACTGTAACACATTATATTCTGGATGGTTTCTCCACTGTAACACATTATATTCTGGATGGTTTCTCCACTGTAACACATTATATTCTGGATGGTTTCTCCACTGTAACCCATTATATTCTGGATGGTTTCTCCACTGTAACACATTATATTCTGGGTGGTTTCTCCACTGTAACACATTATATTCTGGGTGGTTTCTCCACTGTAACACATTATATTCTGGATGGTTTCTCCACTGTAACACATTATATTCTGGGTGGTTTCTCCACTGTAACACATTATATTCTGGGTGGTTTCTCCACTGTAACACATTATATTCTGGGTGGTTTCTCCACTGTAACACATTATATTCTGGGTGGTTTCTCCACTGTAACACATTATATTCTGGGTGGTTTCTCCACTGTAACACATTATATTCTGGGTGGTTTCTCCACTGTAACACCATTATATTCTGGGTGGTTTCTCCACTGTAACACATTATATTCTGGGTGGTTTCTCCACTGTAACACACTATATTCTGGATGGTTTCTCCACTGTAACACACTATATTCTGGGTGGTTTCTCCACTGTAACACACTATATTCTGGGTGGTTTCTCCACTGTAACACATTATATTCTGGGTGGTTTCTCCACTGTAACACATTATATTCTGGATGGTTTCTCCACTGTAACAGATAACACATTATATTCTGGATGGTTTCTCCACTGTAACACATTATATTCTGGATGGTTTCTCCACTGTAACACACTATATTCTGGGTGGTTTCTCCACTGTAACACACTATATTCTGGATGGTTTCTCCACTGTAACACATTATATTCTGGGTGGTTTCTCCACTGTAACACATTATATTCTGGATGGTTTTCTCCACGTAACAGATAACACATTATATTCTGGATGGTTTCTCCACTGTAACACATTATATTCTGGATGGTTTCTCCACTGTAACACACTATATTCTGGATGGTTTCTCCACTGTAACACATTATATTCTGGATGGTTTCTCCACTGTAAACACATTATAATTCTGGGATGGTTTCTCCACTGTAAACAATTATATTCTGGGTGGTTTCTCCACTGTAACAGATAACACATTATATTCTGGGTGGTTTCTCCACTGTAACACATTATATTCTGGGTGGTTTCTCCACTGTAACACATTATATTCTGGATGGTTTCTCCACTGTAACACATTATATTCTGGGTGGTTTCTCCACTGTAACACATTATATTCTGGATGGTTTCTCCACTGTAACACATTATATTCTGGGATGGTTTCTCCACTGTAAACACATTATATTCTGGAGTGGTTTCTCCACTGTAACAGATAACACATTATATTCTGGATGGTTTCTCCACTGTAACCACTTATATTCTGGATGGTTTCTCCACTGTAACACATTATATTCTGGATGGTTTCTCCACTGTAACACATTATATTCTGGATGGTTTCTCCACTGTAACAGATACACATATATTCTGGATGGTTTCTCCACTGTAACACATTATATTCTGGATGGTTTCTCCACTGTAACACACTATATTCTGGATGTTTCTCCACTGTAACCCATTATATTCTGGATGGTTTCTCCACTGTAACACATTATATTCTGGGTGGTTCTCCACTGTAACACATTATATTCTGGATGGTTTCTCCACTGTAACATACAATTATATTCTGGGATGGTTTCTCCACTGTAACACATTATATTCTGGATGGTTTCTCCACTGTAACACATTATATTCTGGATGGTTTCTCCACTGTAACACATTATATTCTGGTGTTGGTCTCCACTGTTAACACATTATATTCTGGATGGTTTCTCCACTGTAACACATTATATTCTGGATGGTTCTCCTGTACCATTATATTCTGTAACACACTATATTCTGGATGGTTTCTCCACTGTACACATTATATTCTGGATGGTTTTCCACTGTAACACATTATATCTGGGTGGTTTCTCCACTGTAACACATTATATTCTGGATGGTTTCTCCACTGTAACAGATAACACATTATATTCTGGGTGGTTCTCCACTGTAACACATTATATTCTGGATGGTTTCTCCACTGTAACACATTATATTGGATGGTTTCTCCACTGTAACACATTATATTCTGGATGGTTTCTCCACTGTAACACATTATATTCTGGATGGTTTCTCCACTGTAACACACTAAACTATTTCTTGTGGTTTCTTTCTCTCCACTGTAACGCATATATTCTGGTGGTTTCTCCCCTGTAACACATTATATTCTGGATGGTTTTCTCCACTGTAACACATTATAATTCTGGGTGGTTTCTCCACTGTAACACATTATATTCTTGGGTGGTGTTCTCCACTGTAACATCTTATATTCTGGATGCTTTTCTTCCAAGCTGTACACACATTATATTCTGGCTGGTTTCTTTCTCCACTGTAACCACTATATTCCTGGATTGGTTTCTCCACTGTAACACACTAGATTCTGGATGGTTTTTCTTTCTCCACTGTACAACACTATATTTCTGGGTGGTTTTCTCCCACATGTAACACATTATATTCTGGATGGTTTCGTCACACTGTACACATTATATATCTGGGGGTTTCTCCACTGTAACACATTTAGTCTGGGTGTTTCTCCACTGTAAACACATTATATTCTGGATGGTTTTCTCCACTTTAACACATTATATTTCTGGGGTGGTTTCTCTCACTGTTAACAGAAATAACACATTTATTCTGGAATTCGTTTCTCCACTGTAACCATTATATCTGGGTGGTTTCTCCACTGTACCACATTATGATTCTGGATGGTTTCTCACTGTAACACATTATTTCTGGATGGTTTCTCCCCTGTAACACATTATATTCTGGATGGTTTTCTCAACTGGAACACATTTCTATTTCTGGATGGTTTTCTCCACTGTAACAGTAACACATTCTAGTTCTGATGGTTTCTTCCACTGTAACTAGTAACACATTCTATTCTGGGTGGTTTCTCCACTGTAAACACATTATATTCTGGTGGTTTCTTCCACTTGTAAACACATTCTATTCTGGTGGTTTCCTCCACTGTAACACATGATATTCTGGTGGTTTCTTCCACTGTAAACACTTATATTCTGGTGTGGTTTTCATCCAACTGTACCACATTATAGTTCTGGTGTTTCTCCACTGTAACACATTATATTCTGGTGGTTTCTCCACTGTAACACTTATATTTCTGGGTGGTTTTCTCCACTGTAACACATTATATCTGGTGGTTTCCATACCCACTGTAAACACATTATATTTCTGGATGGTTTTCTCCCACTGTAAACATTATACATTCTGGATGGTTTTCTCCACTGTAACACATTATATCTGGAGGTTTCTTCCACTGTAACACATTATACATTCCTGGATGGTTTTCTCCACGAACACTTATATTCTGGGTGGTTTCTCCCTGTACCACACTATATTCTGGAATGTTTTTCTCCACTGTAACACACTATATCTGGATGTTTTTCTCCACTGTAACACATTAGATTCTGGGGTGGTTCTCCACTAACAGATTAGACACATTATATTCTTGGATGGTTTCTCCACTGTAACAGATAACCATTATATTCTGGTGGTTTTCTTCCACTGTAACACAATTATATCTGGGTGGGTTCCTCCACTGTAACAGATAACCACTATATTCTGGATGTCTGCTCTCACTGTAACACAATTTATTCTGGTGGGTTCTCCACTGTAACAGATACAACATTTATATTCCTGGATGGTTCCTCCACTGTAACACATTGATATTCTGGATGGTTTCTCCACTGTAACACATTATAATTCTGGATGGGTTCTCCACTGTAACACTTATATTCTGATGGTTTCTCCACTGTAACCCATTATATTCTGATGGTTCTCCACTGTAACACATTTATATTCTGGATGGTTTTCTCCTCTGTAACACACACTATTATTCTGGATGTTTTTTTTCTCCACTGGTACACTTATATTCTGGTGGTTTTTCTTCTTCTCCCACTGTAACACATTTATTCTGGGTGGTTTCGAACTCCACGTAACATAACACATTATATTCTGGGTGGTTTCTTCTCCACTGTAACACATTATATTCTGGATGGTTTCTCCACTGTAACAGAATAACACATTATATTCTGGATGTTTCTCCCACTGTAAAACATTATATTCTTCTGGTGGTTTCCTTCCACTGTAACAACATTATATTCTGGATGGGTTTTCTCCCTGTACAGATAACACATTATATTCTGGATGGTTTCTCCACTGTAACTACATTTATGTATTCTTGGATGGGTTCTCCACGTAACACATATATTCTGGATGGTTTTTCTCCACTGTAACACATTATCATTCTGGATGGTTTTTCGTCCACTGTAACACATTTATTTTCTGGGATGGTTTTTTCTTCTCCACTGTAACACATTATATTCTGGTGGTTTCTCTCCACTGTAACACAATTTATTTCTGGGTGGTTTCTCCACTGTATACACATTATATTCTGGATGGGTTTTCTCCCTGTAACACACTATATTCTGGGTGGGTTCTCCACTGTAACACATTCTATTCTGGATGGTTTCTCCTCTGTAACCATTATATTCTGGATGGTTTTTCTTCCACTGTACACATATATTCTGGAATGGTTTTCTCCACTGTAACAGATACAACACAATTATAACTTCTTGGGTGGGTTTCTCCACTGTAAACACATTATATTCGGGATGGTTCTCAAAAAAACACTGTAAAACAGATAACACATTATATTCTGGGTGGTTTCTCCACTGTAACACGATAACACATATATCTGATGGTTTCATCCACTGTAACATAACACAGTATATTCTGGTGGTTTCTCCACTGTAACACATTATATTCTTGGTGGTGTTCTACAAGCTGTAAACACACTATATTCTGGATGGTTTGTCCACTGTGAACCCATTATTTCTGGGTGGTTGTCTTCTCCCTGTAACACACTAATATTCTGGATGGTTTTCTTCCCTTTAACACAACTATTTCTGGTGGTTTCTCTCCACTGTAACATCATTTATTCTATTCTGGATGGTTCTCCACTGTAACACATTATATTCTGGATTGGTTTCTTCTCCACTGTACACCCTTATATTATTCTGGATGGTTTCTCTCCTCTCCAGGTGGATGTAGGGGAAGTGTGGCGTCCTGGACTTCGGAGACATGGCAGGGGCAGTGCCAAAGCTCTCCCTCTGAATGCTGCTGAACAGGACTCATGCTACCTGTACCTATTAGACTGGTTAATCAGTGCCTGTAAGACAATACAATACAGGACATTACCATGCAGTACATTACCATGCAATAGCAGTACAATACAATACAGTACATGACCATGCAATACAATACAATACAGTACTTACCTGCAATACAGTACAATACAATACATACTTACCATGCAATACAGTACAATACATACCAGTACATTACCATGCAATACAGTACAATGCAATACATTACCATGCAATACAATACAGTACAATGCTATGGTCAAAGTACATTGCCATGAAATAGAATACATTATGTACAATGCTATGCAGTACAATGCAGTTCAGTACAATCCAGTACATTACAATACAATGCTTTGCAGTACATTACGATTGCAGTACATTACAATACAATGCTGGTGCAGTCACATTACAATGCATTACAATAGCAGTACAATGCTTATACAGTGCAGTGCAGTTACAATGAGTGCAGCAATGACAATAACTAATGGTTGTTAGGGCATTACTCTCTGTCTGAGTTGTGCAAACTTTGTCATGCAAGGCCTCAATTTCAACAGCCTGGCCCTCGATTCCCAATTTGTGGTGCCGTCTGTACTGCTACCTAAAAAATATACAGTTCCGTGAAGTCCAAAGTGTCCGTTGTGCCCTTTGACTGAGTATAATAATTATAATTCCCAGCTGCCAATCGCCAGCGCTTCGGCGAAGCACCTCACTCACGTGCTCCTGTCAGTAATCGCAGTTCTTATTAGTCAAATGTTCCGTCATGTGATCAGGCCCTGCACTGCGGCCGTCCGCTGTTGGAGGCAGTGGTCGAGCACTAAAGTCGTAATGCTACTGTGGCCACTGAGATCCTGGTTCGAGTCCAGCTCTGTCGTCAGCCGGCCGGCGGGCACGCCGGAGCCCCCATAAGGGCGGCGCACACTTGGCCCGCGTCGTCCGGGTTAGGGGGGGTTTGGCCATAGGGATATCCTTATCTCATCGCGCACTAGTGACTTCCTGTGGCGGGCCGGGCGCAGTGCACGCTGACCAGGTCGCTAGGCCGTAACAGTGTGCCTCCGACACATTGGTGCGCTGGCTTCCGGGGTTAATCCGGCGTTGTCCAGAAGCTGCGGTTTGGGCTGGATCGTGTTTCAGAGGCTTTCAACCAATTAGCCTCCTCCCGAGTCCGGAGACGGGAGTTTGCAGCGATGAGACAAGAAAGTAACTACCATTGGATACCACGAAATTGGAAGAAAAGGGAAGTAAATAATTACTAAAAAAATTAATAAAAAATGTTTAATCAACTATTGGTCTTATTTCTTCCATTATAAAACGCAGCAATGCAGCACAAGGCTGTAGGCCTATATGCAATTAGCGGGAAAACACTCTTACTCTGCAAGCGCACTGAAAATGGCAAGCTGGTTTCATATGACAGAAATTAAAATATCCTTTAAAGGCCAAATGGCCTTGCCCCTAAAATCCTGAAAATTCCAGGCCTGACGTCATCTTCTGTTACTCAAAGCACTTTGATTTTTGTTAAAATATTGCTTATTACAAGCACACTTTTTGATAGATATTGTCTTTGTGACGTCGTATTTCTAGAACGCCACGCTGGCGCTGCTTCACTTTGTGCTCCAAGATCCCGTTGTCCATGACGGCAGCGGCCAGCGAGGTCAGAGTCCCGCCTGCAGCAGGCCCTCAGCTGTCATGGCAACGGGACTCTTGGAGAAAGTGAGCAGCGCCAGGCCGTGGCGTTCTAGAAATACGACGTCACAAAGACAATATCTATCAAGTGTGCTTGTATAACAAATATTTTTAACAAAATCAAAGTGCTTTTGAGTAACAGAAAGATGACGTCAGGCCTGGAATTTCAGGATTTTAGGGGCAAGGCCATTTGGCCTTTAAAGGATATTTAATTTCTGTCATATGAAACCGCTTGCATTTTCAGTGCGCTTTGGAGAAGAGTGTTTTTCCCCTAATTGCATATAGCCTACAGCCTTGTGTCATTGCTGCGTTTATAATGTGAAGAAATAGACCAATAGTTGATTAACATTTTTTATTATTTTTTTGTAATTTTTTACTTCCTTTTCTTCCCAATTTCGTGTATCCAATTGGTAGTTACTGTCTTGTCTCATCGCTGCAACTCCCGTACGGACTCGGAGAGGCGATGGTTGAAAGCCTCTGAAACACGATCCAGCCAAACCGCACTGCTTCTTGACAACGCCGGATTAACCCGGAAGCCAGCCGCACCAATGTGTCGGAGGCAACACTGTACGCCTAGCGACCTGGTCAGCGTGCACTGCGCCCGCCCGCCACAGGAGTCACTAGTGCGCGATGAGATAAGGATATCCCTACTGGCCAAACCCCCCTAACCCGGACGACGCTGGCCAATTGTGCGCCGCCTATGGTCTTCCGGGTCGCGGCCGGCTGCGACAGAGCCTGGACTCGAACCAGGATCTCTAGTGGCACAGCTAGCTATTACGATGTAGTGCCTTAGACCACTGCGCCACCGGGAGGCCGCAGTGCAGGGCTGATCACATGACGAACATTGACTAATAGAACTGCGATTACTGACAGAGCCACGTGAGTGAGGTGCTTCGGAGCGCGGCGATTGGCAGCTGGGAATTATATTATTATACTCAGTCAAAGGGCACAACGGACACTTTTGACTTCAAGGAATGTATATTTTTTAGGTAGCATTACAGACGGCCACACAAATGGACATCGAGGGCCATGGCTGTTGAAATTGAGGCCTGCATGACAAGTTCTGCACAACTCAGACAGAAGAGTAATGACCTATACAACATTAGTTATTGTCCATTGCTGCACTGCATTGTACTGCACTGCACTGTATAGCATTGTACTGTATTGTAATGCATTGTAATGTACTGCAAAGCATTGTTATTGTAATGTACTGCCATCGTAATGTACTGAAAGCATTGTATTGTAATGTACTGATGACTGATGCATTGTACTGCATAGCATTGTACTATACTGTATTCTATTTCATGGCATGTACTGCATAGCATTGTACTGTATTGTATTGCATGGTAATGTATTGCATTGTACTGTATTGCATGGTAATGTACTGTATTGTATTGTACTGTATTGCATGGTAATGTACTGTATTGTATTGTACTGTATTGCATGGTAAGTACTGTATTGTATTGTATTGCATGGTAATGTACTGTATTGTATTGTACTGTATTGCATGGTAATGTACTGCATGGTAATGTACTGTATTGTATTGTCTTACAGCACTGATACCAGTCTAATAGGTACAGTAGCATGAGTCCTGTTCAGCAGCTTCAGAGGGAGAGCTTTGGCACTGCCCCCTGCAGGTCTCCGAAGTCGACTAGCCACACTTCCCTACATCCACCTGGAGAGGAGAAACCATCCAGAATATAGTGTGTTACAGTGGAGAAACCATCCAGAATATAATGTGTTACAGTGGAGAAACCATCCAGAATATAATGTGTTTACAGTGGAGAAACCACCCAGAATATAGTGTGTTACAGTGGAGAAACCATCCAATATAGTGTGTTACAGTGGAGAAACCACCCAGAATATAATGTGTTACAGTGGAGAAACCATCCAGAATATTAGTGTGTTTTACAGTGGAGAAACCACCCAGAATATAATGTGTTACAGTGGGAAACCACCCAGAATATAATGTGTTATGTTAGCAGTGGAGAACATCCAGAATATAATGTGTTATGTTTCAGTGGAGAAACCACCCAGAATATAATGTGTTATCTGTTACAGTGGAGAAACCATCCAGAATATAATGTGTTACAGTGGAGAAACCACCCAGAATATAATGTGTTATCTGTTACAGTGAGAAACCATCCAGAATAATTGTTGTTAACAGTGGTAGAACCATCCAGAATATAATGTGTTACAGGGAGAAACCACCAGAATAAATGTGTTACAGTGGAGACCACCCGAATATAGTGTGTTACCAGTGGAGAAACCATCCAGAATATAATGTGTTACAGTGGAGAACCCACCCAGAATATAATGTGTTCAGTGGAGAACCACCCAGAATATAATGTTTTACAGTGGAGAAACCATCCAGAATATAGGTGTTACAGTGGAGAAACCATCCAGATATAATGTGTTGTACAGTGGAGAAACCATCCAGATATAATGTTTTTACAGTGGAGAACCCATCCAGAATATAATGTGTTACAGTGGAGAAACATCCAGAATATATGTGTTATCTGTTACAGGAGAAACCATCCAGAATATAATGTGTTACAGTGGAGAAACCATCCAGAATATAATGTGTTACAGTGAGAAAACCATCCAGAATATAATGTGTTATCTGTTTACAGTGGAGAAACCATCCAGAATATATGTGTTACAGTGGAGAAACCACCCCAGAATATAATGTGTTATCAGTGGAGAAACCACCCAGAATATAATGTGTTATACAGTGGAGAAACCCCCAGAATATATGTGTTACAGTGGAGAAACCATCCAGAATATAGTGTGTTACAGAGGAGAAACCATCCAGAATATAAATGTGTTACAGTGAGAAACCATCCAGAATATAATGTTGTTACAGTGGAGAAACCATCCAGAATATAATTTGTTACAGTGAGAAACATCCAGAATATATGTGTTACAGTGGAGAACACCATCCAGAATATAATGTGTTACAGTGGGAGAACCACCAGATATAATGTTATCTGTTACGTGGAAACCCCAGAATATAATGTGTTACGTGGAGAACCATCCAGAATATAATGTGTTATCTGTTACAGTGGAGAACCCACCAGAATATATGTGTTTTACGTGGAGAAACCACCCAGAATATAATGTTTATCTGTTACAGTGGAGAACCATCCAAATATAATGTGTTACTGTTAGTGGAGAAACCACCCAGAATATAATGTGTTACAGTGGAGAAACCATCCAGAATATGTGTGTTACAGTGGGAGTAAACCATCCAAATATAGTGTGTTACAGTGGAGAAACCACCCAGAATATAATGTGTTACAGTGGAGAAACCATCCAGAATATAATGTGTTACAGTGAGAAACCATCCAGAATATAATGTGTTACAGTGGAAACCATCCAGAATATAATGTGTTACAGTGGAGAACCACCAGAATATAATGTGTTCGTGGAGAAACCACCCAGAATATAATGTGTTACAGTGGAGAAACCACCCAGAAATATTAATGTGTTACAGTGGAGAAACCACCCAGAATATAATGTTGTTACAGTGGAGAAACCACCCAGATATAATGTGTTACAGTGGAGAAACACCCAGAATATAATGTGTTACAGTGGAGAAACCACCAGAATATATGTGTTACAGTGGAGAACCACCAGAATAAATGTGTTACAGTGGAGAAACCACCCAGAATATATGTTGTTACAGTGGAGAAACCACCCAGAATAGAATGTGTTACAGTGGAGAAACCATCCAGAATAAATGTGTTGATCTGTTACAGTGAGAAACCATCCAGAATAAATTGTGTTCCAGTGGAGAAACCATCCAGAATATAATGTGTTACAGTGGAGAACCATCCAGAATATATGTGTTACAGTGAGAAACCATCCAGAATATAATGTGTTACAGTGGAGAAACCACCCAGAATATATGTGTTACAGTGGAGAAACCACCAGAATATAATGTGTTATTGTTACAGTGGAGAACCACCCAGAATATAATGTTTTACAGTGGAGAAACCATCCGAATATAATGTGTTACAGTGGAGAAACCCCCAGATATAATGTGTTACAGTGGAGAACCACCCAGAATATATGTGTTTACAGTGGAGAAACCATCCAGAATATAATGTGTTTTACAGTGGGAGAAACCACCCAGAATATATGTGTTACAGTGGAGAAACCATCCCAGAATATAGAGTGTTACAGTGGAGAAACCCATCCAGAATATAGATGTGTTACAGTGGAGAAACCATCCAGAAATATAATGTGTTACAGTGGAGAAACCATCCAGAATATAATGTGTTTACAGTGGAGAAACCACCCAGAATATAATGTGTTACAGTGGGAGAAACCACCCAGAATATAATGTGTTACAGTGGAGAAACCATCAGAATATATGTGTTACAGTGGAGAAACCATCCAGAATATAATGTTACAGTGGAGAAACCACCCAAATATATGTGGTTACAGTGGAGAAACCATCCAGAATATAATGTGTTACAGTGGAGAAACCATCCAGAATATATATGTGTTTACATGTGGAGAAACCATCCAGAATATAATGTGTTACAGTGGAGAAACCACCCAGAATATAATGTGTTACAGTGGAGAAACCATCCGAATATAATGTGTTACAGTGGAGAAACCATCCAGAATAATAATGTGTTACAGTGGAGAAACCATCCAGAATATAATGTGTTACAGTGGAGACCACCCAGAATATAATGTGTTACAGTGGAGAAAACCATCCAGAATATAAGGGTTACAGTGAGAAACCATCCATAATATAATGTGTTACAGTGGAGAAACCATCCAGAATATAATGTGTTACAGTGGAGAACCATCCAGAATATATGTGTTACAGTGGAGAAACCACCCAGAATATAGTGTGTTAC
Organism: Salvelinus namaycush; assembly: GCF_016432855.1. Taxonomy (NCBI): domain Eukaryota; kingdom Metazoa; phylum Chordata; class Actinopteri; order Salmoniformes; family Salmonidae; genus Salvelinus; species Salvelinus namaycush. The sequence continues at coordinate 29,831,362 of NC_052343.1, read as the reverse complement.
AGGTGGAGAAACCATCCAGAATAAATGTGTTTACAGTGGAGAAACCATCCGAATATAATTGTGTTACAGTGGAGAAACCATCCAGAATATAATGTTGTTACAGTGGAGAAACCATCCAGATATAATGTGTTACGTGGAGAAACCACCCAGAATATAATGTGTTACAGTGGAGAAACCATCCAGAATTAATGGTGTTACAGTGGAGAAACCATCAGAATATAATGTGTTACAGTGGAGAAACCATCCAGAATATAATGTGTTACTGTGGAGAACCATCCAGAATAAATGTGTTACAGTGGAGAAACCACCAGAATATAATGTTGTTACAGTGGAGAAACCATCCAGAATATAATGTGTTACAGTGGAGAAACCACCCAGATATAATGTGTTATCTGTTACGTGGAGAAACCATCCAGAATATAATGTGTTACAGTGGAGAAACCACCCAGAATATAATGTGTTACAGTGAGAAACCATCCAGAATATAATGTTTTACAGTGGAGAAACCATCCAGAATATAGTGTGTTACAGTGGAGAAACCATCCAGAATTAATGTGTTACAGTGGAGAAACCATCCAGAATTAATTGTGTTGACAGTGGAGAACCATCCAGAATATAATGTGTTACAGTGGAGAAACCACCCAGAATATAATGTGTTACAGTGGAGAAACCATCCAAAATATAATGTGTTACAGTGGAGAACCCATCCAGAATATAATGTGTTACTACGTGGAAAACCATCCAGAATATAATGTGTTACAGTGGAGAAACCACCCAGAATATAATGTTTACAGTGGAAAACCATCCAGAATATAATGTTTACAGTGGAGAACCACCCAGATATAATGTGTTACAGTGGAGAAACCATCCAGAATATAATGTGTTACAGTGGAGAAACCACCCAGAATATAATGTGTTACAGTGGAGAAACCACCCAGAATATAATTGTGTTTCTCAGTGGAAACCACCCAAATATAATGTGTTACGTGGAGAAACCACCCAGAAATATATGTGTTACAGTGGAGAAACCACCAGAATATAATGTGTTTACAGTGGAAAACCCTCAGAATATAGTGTGTTACAGTGGAGAAACCATCCAGAATATAATGTGTTACGGAGAAACCATCCAGAATATAATGTGTTATCTGTTACAGTGGAGAAACCCATCCAAATATAATGTGTTACAGTGGAGAAACCACCCAGATATAATGTGTTTACAGTGGAGAAACCATCCAGAATATAGTGTGTTACAGTGGAGAAACCCACCCAGAATAGAGTGTGTTACAGTGGAGAAACCATCCAGAATATATGTGTTACAGTGGAGAAACCACCAGAATATAATGTTATCTGTTACAGTGGAGAAACCATCCAGAATATAATTTTACAGTGGAGAAACCACCAGAATATAATGTGTTACAGTGGAGAAACCACCCAGAATATAGTGTGTTACAGTGAGGAAACCACCCAGAATATAGGTGTTTACAGTGGAGAAACATCCAGAAAATATAGTGTGTTACAGTGGAGAAACCACCCAGAATATAATGTTTACGTGGAAAACCACCCAGATATAATGTGTTACAGTGGAGAAACCACCCAGAATATAATGTGTTACAGTGGAGAACCACCCAGAATATAATGTGTTACAGTGGAGAAACCACCCAGAATATAATGTGTTACAGTGGAGAAACCACCCAGAATATAATGTGTTACAGTGGAGAAACCACCAAATATAATGTGGTTACAGTGGAGAAACAGCCCAATATAATGTGTTCAGTGGGAAACCATCAGTAATATTGTGTTACATGGAAAACCACCCAGAATATAATGTGTTTACAGTGGAGAAACCACCCAGAATATAATGTGTTACAGTGAGAACCATCCAGAATATAATGGGTTACAGTGGAGAAACCATCCAGAATATAATGTGTTACAGTGGAGAAACCATCCAGGAATATAATGTGTTACAGTGGAGAAACCTCCAAATATAATGTGTTACAGTGAGAAACCATCCAGAATATAATGTGTTACAGTGGAGAAACCATCCAGAATATAATGGTGTTACAGTGGAGAAACCATCCAGAATATAATGTGTTACAGTGGAAGAAACCACATCATTGATATCAACCAACTAGAACACAGAGACCTGAGGTTTACACATAAAACGTTTGTTTCAAAACACTGAAATATAAAAGTAAAACAAACCAAGCAGGAAGCATGCCCACATAGTAGGTGTCCTTCCTGTCCTGACATGGACTCAAAGCTAACTAACGACCGACATTGGTTACACCCCCTCCTCACTTGGGATTCAAGCCAACACTGATCACACAACCCCCCTTACCTCCAAGCAGGGTTCTCTGCCATGGCGACGGGACCACCCTCTTGGCGAACACCTCTGCGCGGGCGCAGCCTGGGCCTCAGCGGAGGCGGCCAGGAGGAGACACTGAGGACAGCCTGGTCACACCCCGGCCTGAGGCGGGATGAACAACACCTTCTGCTCCTCCGTGCTCTTAGGGCCAATGATGGTCTTGTTCTTCACTATCAGCCACTGGTACGGGAATGAATCAACCTGGGTGGACAGAAGTGGACATTACGGTTCGACAGCAGTTCCTTGTTCTTCACTATCAGCCACTGTACGGGAATGATCAACCTGGGTGGGACAGGAAGTGGACATTACGGTTCGACAGCAGTTCCTTGTTCTTCACTATCAGCCACTGGTACGGGAATGAATCAACCTGGGTGGGACAGGAAGTGGACATTAACGGTTCGACAGCAGTTCCTTGTTCTTCACTATCAGCCACTGGTACGGGAATGAATCAACCTGGGGGACAGGAAGTGGACATTACGGTTCGACAGCAGTTCCTTGTTCTTCACTATCAGCCACTGGTACGGGAATGATCAACCTGGTGGGACAGGAAGTGGACATTACGTTCGACAGCAGTTCCTTGTTCTCACTATCAGTCCACTGGTACGGGAATGAATCAACCTGTGTGGACAGGAAGTGGACATTACGGTTCGACAGGCAGTTCCTTGTTCTTCACTATCAGCCACTGGTACGGGAATGAATCAACCTGGGTGGGACAGGAAGTGGACATTACGGTTCGACAGCAGTTCCTTGTTCTTCACTATCAGCCACTGGTACAGGGAATGAATCAACCTGGGTGGGACAGAAGTGGACATTAGGCTGTTCGACAGCAGTTCCTTGTTCTTCACTATCAGCCACTGGTACGGGAATGATCAACCTGGGTGGGACAGGAAGTGGACATTACGGTTCGACAGCTTCCTTGTTCTTCACTATCAGCCTACTGGTACGGAATGAATCAACCTGGGTGGGACAGGAAGTGGACATTACGGTTCGACAGCAGTTCCTTGTTCTTCACTATCAGCCACTGGTACGGGAATGAATCAACCTGGGTGGGACAGGAAGTGGACATTACGGTTCGACAGCAGTTCCTTGTTCTTCACTATCAGCCACTGGTACGGGAATGAATCAACCTGGGCGGGACAGGAAGTGGACATTACGTTCGACAGCAGTTCCTTGTTCTTCACTATCAGCCACTGGTACGGGAATGAATCAACCTGGGCGGGAAAGGAAGTGGACATTACGGTTCGACAGCAGTTCCTTGTTCTTCACTATCAGCCACTGGTACGGATGAATCAACCTGGGTGGGACAGGAAGTGGACATTACGGTTTCGACAGCAGTTCCTTGTTCTTCACTATCAGCCACTGGTACGGGAATGAATCAACCTGGGTGGGACAGGAAGTGGACATTACGGTTCGACAGCAGTTTCCTTGTTCTTCACTATCAGCCACTGGTACGGAATGAATCAACCTGGCGGGACAGGAAGTGGACATTACGGTTCACAGCAGTTCCTTGTTCTTCACTATCAGCCACTGGTACGGAATGAATCAACCTGGGTGGGACAGGAAGTGGACATTACGGTTCGACAGCAAGTTCCTTGTTCTTCACTATCAGCCACTGGTACGGGAATGAATCAACCTGGGTGGGACAGGAAGTGGACATTACGGTTCGACAGCAGTTCCTTGTTCTTCACTATCAGCCACTGGTACGGGAATGAATCAACCTGGGGGACAGGAATTGTGACATTACGGTTCGACAGCAGTTCCTTGTTCTTCACTATCAGCCACTGGTACGGAATGAATCAACCTGGGCGGGACAGGAAGTGGACATTACGGTTCGACAGCAGTTCCTTGTTCTTCACTATCAGCCACTGGTACGGGAATGAATCAACCTGGGCGGGACAGAGTGGACATTACGGTTCGCAGCAGTTCCTTGTTCTTCACTATCAGCCACTGGTACGGGAATGAATCAACCTGGGTGGGACAGGAAGTGACATTACGGTTCGACAGCAGTTCCTTGTTCTTCACTATCAGCCACTGGTACGGGATGAATCAACCTGGGTGGGACAGGAAGTGGACATTACGGTTCGACAGCAGTTCTTGTTCTTCACTATCAGCCACTGGTACGGAATGAATCAACCTGGGCGGGACAGGAAGTGGACATTACGGTTCGACAGCAGTTCCTTGTTCTTCACTATCAGCCACTGGTACGGGAATGAATCAACCTGGGTGGGACAGGAAGTGGACATTACGGTTCGACAGCAGTTCCTTGTTCTTCACTATCAGCCACTGTACGGGAATGAATCAACCTGGGTGGGACAGGAAGTGGACATTACGGTTCGACAGCAGTTCCTTGTTCTTCACTATCAGCCACTGGTACGGAATGAATCAACCTGGGCGGGACAGGAAGTGGACATTACGGTTCGACAGCAGTTCCTTGTTTCTTCACTATCACCACTGGTACGGGAATGAATCAACCTGGCGGGACAGGAAGTGGACATTACGGTTCACAGCAGTCCTTGTTCTTCACTATCAGCCACTGGTACGGGAATGAATCAACCTGGGCGGGACAGGAAGTGGACATTACGGTTCGACAGCAGTTCCTTGTTCTTCACTATCAGCCACTGGTACGGGAATGAATCAACCTGGGCGGGACAGGAAGTGGACATTACGGTTCGACAGCAGTTCCTTGTTCTTCACTATCAGCCACTGGTACGGGAATGAATCAACCTGGGCGGGACAGGAAGTGACATTACGGTTCGACAGCAGTTCCTTGTCTTCACTATCAGCCATGGATACGGGAATGATCAACTGGGCTGGCCAGAAGTGGACATATACGGTTCGCAGCAGTTCCTTGTTCTTCACTATCAGCCACTGTACTGGGAATGAATCACCCTGGGCGGGACAGGAAGTGGACATTACGGTTCGACAGCAGTTCCTTGTTCTTCACTATCAGCCACTGGTACGGGAATGAATCAACCTGGGTGGGACAGGAAGTGGACATTACGGTTCGACAGCAGTTCCTTGTTCTTCACTATCAGCCACTGGTACGGGAATGAATCAACCTGGGTGGGACAGGAAGTGGACATTACGGTTCGACAGCAGTTCCTTGTTCTCACTATCAGCCACTGGTACGGGAATGAATCAACCTGGGTGGGACAGGAAGTGGACATTACGGTTCGACAGCAGTTCCTTGTTCTTCACTATCAGCACTGGTACGGGAATGAATCAACCTGGTGGGACAGGAAGTGGACATTAGGTTCGACAGCAGTTCCTTGTTCTTCACTATCAGCCACTGGTACGGAATGAATCAACCTGGGGGGACAGGAAGTGGACATTACGGTTCGACAGCAGTTCCTTGTTCTTCACTATCAGCCACTGGTACGGAATGAATCAACTGGGGGACAGGAAGTGGACATTACGGTTCGACAGCAGTTCCTTGTCTTCACTATCAGCCACTGGTACGGAATGAATCAACCTGGGCGGGACAGGAAGTGGACTTACGGTTCGACAGCAGTTCCTTGTTCTTCAGAGTGGTTACATTTCCGGCACTTATTATTGGCTCTCAATTTGATTAAAATATTCTCTTAGCTTTTGTTTTACATTTACATGCTTTGAGCAGCCACACGTTTTTGACACTATTTCAGATCATACAATTCTCTGTAATCATTGTCCTCTTTACAAATTCATAGAAACAAAATGACTCACCTTCTCTCCGTCGATGGCCAGGCTGGTGACGGTGATGGAGACCTGCTGCCAGCGCTCGGAGGGGTTGAAGATGCCCAGTGAGGTCTGAGAGGAGATGCCCACACAGCAGGCATGGGGGAACCTCAGCTCCTCAGGGATCACGACCGGGCTGGAGGAGTGGAGAGGGAGAGGGGTCCAGGGTTATCTTAAAATTACCCCCAAAAAATCTCTCAATATGAATAACGTTTCAAACTCTTCCAACTGCAACACCCTCTTATCTCGAGTGATTCAAGAGAACATTCCAGAACTGATTGAAGACTAACCTGTGAGTTCAGGAAGGCTGCCATTATCCCACGAGGCTACACAGCTCTGGCTGTAGGGGTTCCCTCCATCAGTCCTGGGTCCAAGGGTTTGAGGTGGGGGTTAGAGCAGTGGTACAGACCCCCAGGACCTCCTGGTCCACCAGGCCCAGAGACACCCAGACCCCCAGAGCTGTGGAGGTGTCTGACTGAGGGGTCAACGTTGGGTCCTAACCGTGAGGACATAGCGTGACCGTACAGGTCGTTCCCTGCTGCCGCCATGTGGCGGTAGGGAGCAGGCAGAGGGAGACCAGGGTGTAGAGATCCTCCGAGCCCAGGTTCTGCTGTGCCAGCTGGGAGCTGAAGAGGAGCACCCCGTCAGGAGGCGGGGACCCCTGGAGGCAGGATCCATGGAGCCCTGGGGCTTGAAGCTGGAGATGGCAGTAGCACAGGTCCTCGGAGGAAGGCAGCCGAAGCCCGTCCTGGCCCCAGGATAAACCTCACTCCCCTGGGCTGAGACCCCGGACCACTGCTGGTTCCCTGGCCCCCCATACGCTGGGCTGTGGATGTTCAGGTGGCTGGAGTAGCCAGAATCCACCTTGGTGAGGCGGTGTGAGTTGGGTACGGAGTGGCTTCTGCAGGTCGTAGTCTCTATCGTTCCACAGTGATAGTTACACTCACTCTGGCTGCGGGTAAAGCCCAGACCTGAACCACTCCGCAGGTCTACGAGCCTCTCGAGGACCGTCAGAGTGGTGAGGAGACTCTGGGCTCTTGGACTGTCTAGGAGGACAGAGGATGTCTGTAGAGCGGTGAAGAGGTAGATCCTGACCTGAAGGACTCTGGGTATCAGCCCCGTCTACTGGAGGGGTGGGACTGGCCCTGACTATAGTGGTGCTCAGAGACATGGTGCCATTACTCTGGGGAAGGGAGAGAGATAGCATGCAGTCAATTGGTTATTCCTTCATGTAGTAACTCCACTACATGACATCGCTGCTGAGTTTTTCCCAGGCAGATGACCGTCATTCAACTTAACATTGTGCAACCACAATCAAGACAAGCACCCAAATCTCAAGGTGACTTTACCTCGGTTCTCTGATAATGAGAGATACAGCATCTTCAGGAAGTATTCAACCCCTTGACTTTTCCACAAAATACTTTTGTAATGTTGAAGTGGAAGAAAAATGTGAACATTTGTAAAACTTTCTGAAAATGAAAACACTAATATATGTTGCCTAGATATGTATTCAACTGCATGTGGACAGTGACAGTGGATTACTGCTGTGAGTCTTTCATGGGTAAATTCTATGTGACAGTGATTACTGCTGTGTGGAGTCGTTTCTGGGTAAATTCATGTCGCACAGTGATGTACTGCTGTGAGTCTTTCTGGGTAAATTCATGTCGACAGTGATTACTGCTGTGAGTCTTATCTGGGTAAATTCATGTGGACAGTGATTACTGCTGTGAGTCTTTCTGGGTAAATTCATGTGGACAGTGATTACTGCTGTGAGTCCTTTCTGGGTAAATTCATGTCGACAGTGAATTACTGCTGTGAGTCTTTCTGGGTAAATTCATGTGGACAGTGATTACTGCTGTGAGTCTTTCTGGTAAATTCATGTGGACAGTGATTACTGCTGTGAGTCTTTCTGGGTAAATTCATGTGGACAGTGATTACTGCTGTGAGTCTTTCTGGGTAAATTCATGTGGACAGTGATTACTGCTGTGAGGCTTTCTGGGTAAATTCATGTGGACAGTGATTACTGCTGTGAGGCTTTCTGGGTAAATTCTAAGAGCGTTCCAACACCTGGATTGTAAAACATTGGCCCATTCTTCTTCATGTTCTGTCAAATGGGTGTGCTGATCATTGCTAGACAACCATTTTCAGGTCTTGCCATAGTTTTTTAAGCAGAATTGGTCAAAACTGTAAACATGGCCAACTCGGAACATTCACTGTCTTCTTGGTAAGCAACTCCAGTATAATTTGGACTTGTGTTTCAGGTGTTGTCCGCTGAAGGTGAATTCATCTCCCAGTGTCTGGTGAAACAGACTGAACCAGGTTTCCTCTAGATTTTGCCTGTGATTAGCTCCATTCTGTTTCTTTTTATCCTAAAAACTCCCTAGTCCTTACGATGCAAGCATACCCATAACATGATGCAGTCACCACGATGCTTGAAAATATGAAGTGGTACTCAGTGTTGTGTTGTATTGGATTTGAACCAAACATAACTTTCTTTGTGCCTTGTTCAAACAGATGCATGTTTTGGAATATTTGTATTCTATACAGGCCTTTCTTCTTTTCCCTCTGAATGTAGGTTAGTATTGTGGAGGAAACTACAATGTTGACCCATCCTCAGTTTTCTCCCAATCATAGTCATTTCAACTTAACTGTTTTGAAAGTACATTGTCCTCACTGGTGAAATCACTGAGCGTTTTTCATTTCCTCTCCGGCACGAGTTAAGGACGCTTGTATATTTTGGACTGGTCCAAAGTGTAATTATAACTTCACATGCTCAAAGGGATTATTCATGTCTGCTTTTTTTACCCCATACTAGCCAACAGGTCACCTTTGCGAGGCTATTGGAAATACCTCCCTGTCCTTTGTGTGTTGAACTCTGGTTGAAATGCACTGCTTGACGAGGGACCTTTACAGATAATTGCTATGTTGGGGTACAGAGATATGGTATCTTCAAAATTATTTTAAACAATTTATTGTCCACAGAGGTGCCATGCAACTTATTAGGGGACGGAAGGACATTTAATAATAATGAACTTACCTAACTATGTCCATAACAAAATGGTGTGAACACTTATCGACTGAAGACATTTCAGCTTTCATCGTCTTATTATATTTGAAAAAGAAAATAAAATCCTGACCATGGGTATTGGGATAGCGGCAGAGAGACAAATCGCATGTAATCCATTTAAATTCAGGCTGTAAAAACTGAAGACAACTATCTCAGTGGATTCGCCACGGGGTGGCGATACAAAATGACGAAGACACCAAATCACCAACATCTGTCCGGAGACCCTGTCCTCTGATTATTCTCAAGCCTCTACTCATTTCCTCCTGCACAAGCCGGAAACCGAATGATGGTGGATCTCACATATATCAGCTTCGCAAGTAACAGTTCACTTTCAAATATTGTTTTCGAGATCTCACCTGCGAACAGGGCAAGCCTCGTATCAAAACAATCGCACTCCGAAGCCAGGCTGTAGTACGACACTGGGTGAACCGTTATGATGGGAAAGGTCCCAACATGCTGAAACCGAGATCTACTTGCAAACAATGCCTTTGACAGTGCCCTAGGAGGTAACCACACCTCTGGTGGAATGAGCCATCAGCCCTCTGGGGGGGCTGTAAACCTTCCATGATAACACAATATAAATAGCCTGCACTAGGCAGCCATCGGATAAGGCCGTTCGAGAGAGGGACCTCCCTTTGGCCGGGGTTAGGTACAAGCTAACTTGGATAACGGCGGGAAAGTTGTAAGAAAGAACGTGCAACGAGTGAACCGATACGGTTGAACTTGACTAGTTCTTAAAAGGGAGAGTGAGTCATCTTACGCTTTCCAGCAGGTCGAAAGCTTCTGGGAAATAGCTTCAAGCAAATAACAACAACCAAAAAGTCCCAAGGTGGGAACCTATGACTTGCAGGCCGGGCGTAAAGCAACGCGCTCCCTTCATCAAACAACCATGGGGATTCTCCGAACTGTGGCATTGTCAACTCTAACGGGCGGGCTGAAGGGCAAGCTATCCCATACGGCGGGCTGAGAGGGCAGCTAGCCCGTACGGCGGGCTGGAGGGCAGCCGCCCGTACGGCCGGGCTGAGAGGGCGCTAGCCCACCGGCGGGCTGAGAGGGCAGCTAGCCCACCGGCGGGCTGAGAGGGCAGCTAGCCCACCACGGCGGGCTGAGAGGACAGCTAAGCCCACACGGCGGCTGAAGAGGGCAGCTAGATTCTACCTCTCCCAGGTATGGAAAGCTAGCCAAAGGGAACTGCTGTTGTCAGATTAAGCTTTCCAGCAGAGCTTAACCATGTTAGCTTAGCCTCACGGCACGGGTTAACTCAGTGCGCGATGGGGGGGGGAGGCTCGCCGTGTCACGTTATCTACCACCGGAGACAGAAGTAGAAAACCATTTTTCCATTCGTTATATTGTACCTATCGACCTCCATTGACCTCAAGGTTTGCCTGTTAACTGTTTTAAGCAGGAAGACGGGAATTCAAGTCACACCGAGGCGAGCGTTTCAGGAGCCGTCCTGATCACTTCCCGCAAAGAAGAGAGCGAGAACGACCATGAGGCCGGCCTCGGTCCCAGAGCGACGCTGTGTTGAATCTATTGGTCCATTTTGGTAAATTGCCCGATGGAATCGCCACTGAGACATGAAAGGAGTTTTTTGAAAGAGAGCCCATACGAGGTCCAGTCCTCTGCCTACTATAACCTTGTGTCTGTCAGGTTGTTGTGATGCCGTGCTGTCATGGCCTACTATACCTTGTGTCTTGTCTGCCTACTATAACCTTGTGTCTGTCATGTCCTACTATACTTGTGTCTAGTCAGGTGTTTGGGAGCCGGTGCTGTCATGCCTACTATACTGTTGTCT